>NC_135542.1:7105120-7392620 GCF_045843805.1 Urocitellus parryii | reverse complement strand
TTTAATATTTGGTATTCAAATTTGAACCACTCATATTATATAAATTACTATTCAAACTTTATGAATCACCTACTATGTGCTAGGGCTAGGGATGTGGCTTCTATCTATACTAGAAACAGAAAATGAATGCTATACAGCCTAATTATCAAGCAGAATATAATTGGATGGTGAATATGGACACAGAGTGACAATACCACAATAACATGCAATCACAGGACATGCACAGGGGGCCTCAGCATTCATAACACTCATTCATGCCACTTACTGTGTCAAACTCTGCTTTAAGCCCTCCATACATAGTGATTAGTTCCATCTTCCAGGTATCCCATAAGATTAGGCACTGCTTTTACTTTCATTGTGTTTAGAGGCAAAGAAAGGTTTAAAAAAAAAAACTGCTCAAAAATGTTTGGTCAGAAAGATCCAAATTGGCAGAGCCAGGCAGTATTCAAACTTAACAAGTCTTGCTCAAGATCTTGTCTGGAAAAGCTGGAGGATATCTCAGCTAACCAGGGTGAGTTCTTAAATAGGAGTAGCAGGTGCACCAGGGAGCCTGGCAGAATATAGACTTTGGAACCTAGCTGCAGGTGTGGGCAGAGGACAGCGATTCAGTGTTGTTGAAGAGCCATGCCATGGTGGGGTGGGACTTTGATGATGACGATGACACCAGTGGGAAGGGTGGGGCTTGGACTGCCATGCCAGTGTCTTTGCACCCAAAGGTCGGGAATTCCCAAGTTGGGCTCACTGGTTGTTGCCTGACACACGGGGCTCCATAATCAAATTACCTTCAGGAACTCTGCTATACATGTTTTAAATGGGGTTCTTTTTAGCACCATGATAATTCAAAATACTAACATGTCTTATAAGTCTCTAAGAGAAAGATACACCTTTAATTCTTATGCCTTGGTTTTAGACAGCTGAGTGTCTCCTGTCTCTGGGGACTGTAACTGCACTGTTGTCCTTCAGAGTCCATTGTGAACAGATGCTGCAGGCTATGGGGGCAGGTTTAGTGAACTAAGCCAGGGAAGGAGATAGTCAGGTGGGCATGCCTGGTGACCTTTGGGAACCTGTGTGGAATTTGGATTTCAGGAAGACAAAAGGGAAAATGTAGCGTCGACTAAGAACTGTGTCCATGCTAAGCAATATTGTTGGCACATTTGTGTCTCCTTTTTCAAAAATGTTTTATTTCCCCTTCGTAGAGCTGGAATAGCATCATTTTGTGTTGAGGGTTCATGGGTTTTTTTGTGTTTTGTTTTTTGACATAGAGGATCTTGAAGACCAACATTTCTTCAAGATTTAAAAGAACAAATTTCAATGGTAGAAGGAAGACAGTGAATCGATACCTCGGAAATGTAGAAAGTGAATAACACATACATCACCAGCTGCTCCGTAGAATAGTGGTGGGATCTGCCATGGCTTAGGATAAACCCAATTTGCAGAGCACTTATAAAAGCTCTATTTATTTACATTTCTAAAATTCGAAATATCAAAGTTATGTTAAATTTGTAGAGCCCTTGACTCGGTTTTGAACGTAGTATTTTTCAGGGCACTTGGAGAAAATTAAAGACAAATAACACAAGGAACTAAGTGTTAGTATTTGAGTTAGGAAACTGTAGCTTTACCTGTGGATGCTAATATTGTGAAATATTGTCAATTCAAACTTTAACTCAGTTCTTGAGAGTAAGAACAATGGTATCCAGGGTTTTTTGTTGTTGTTGTTTCTGTTGTTAGTGTTGTTTTTGTATGTACAACGTTTTTAGCCAGTGTACATGAGTGAGGGAAATGACAAAACTTTCTAATCTTCAGGCAAATATTTATTTCAGCATAAGTGTTTGTACTCTTATATAGAGCAGACATAAAGCATTCCAGACCTCATATATAAAACATTGAGAAATTTTATCCTTTTTAAAAAAAAAAAAAATTCCTAGGAAGGTTTGACATCATGTTAACCATTATGCTGCTATTCATTTTTTTACTGAAGCAGGTAGTTTATTTCAACAGTCTGGAAAGATTTTCTTCTACTGTCAGTTTTGGCTTTAGGCATTTTAAAATTAATAGACTGGGTTAAGTGAAGGGCACATTTGCAGTCTGTATTGGGTAAAAGTGAACATAAACATGCTGGTATCAAACGACGATGAGAAAACATTTATGAAGAGATGAAATTTTTTAAAAATTCTGAGATAATCATGTAATTGGATTGAAGCTGAGAAAATGTACACAGGCTCTTTGTCACAGTCCCTCACAGGTTTTATGCTATTTTTATTTTATGTTGTTTTAATTTATTCTTGGACTCACTCTGGGCAAAGCCCACTCTGCTTCGTGGCTCTCAGCAACGCCATTCAGGGAAAGCCACTCCAGTTGGAGAGGGCTCCCGGGGGCTCTTATTAATTTGTGTGTGAGAGCATAAATGCTTCTGGTAGATATTATCCGGGAACAATTATTTTGACAACTTTTTAGAAAATGCTAGTTGTAGTGGGAAATTGATTTGAACCACAAAAAGAATAAAGAGCACCGTCTAGCAACTGGAATTCTGACAGGTGAGACCACACGGATTTTTTTTTTTTTTAATTATGCTAGCTGAATAATTTAAAGAATTAAATGTTATAAATACTGTATCTTCAAACCACACATTATAAATATATATATAAGATTTATGTTTTTAAATAAATATATATATATGTGTTTAGTATATATTAAAAATATATATTTAGGCTAAGTCTGTAGCTCAGTGGCAGAGTGCTGGCCTAGCATGTGTGAGGCATTGGGTTTGATCCTTAGTCATTCTGTCCATCTACAACTACAAAAAAAAATTTTAAAATATATACTTTATATATAATATATTTAATCTATAATATATTAATACAATATATAAATATATATTATACATAAAATATATAAATATTATATGAATATATAATATATTGAATACATTGTTTTATGTATTTTATATATAAATATATATCTTATATGTATATTTTATATATGTAAATATATATGCATAATTATATATTTAATATATATAAAATACAATTATGTTTATATATAGCATTTATGTTTTTAAATATATGTATATTATATATATATATGTATATATATATATATATATATATATATATGTTATATATACACACATATATACTATATATAGACAGAGACTGGAAAGAGCAAACCTAAGTCCCCAAACCTATGTTAGTGGGAAGTACTGCATTGATTTGTTCTGCTTGCTTCTCAAAACATGCAGGGAAAGATACATAATTGATTTCATTATAAGCAGGACCCCCTTCCTGGGCCCTGTAAAATCAATGAAATCACATATGGTCCCATGCTCGGAAGGGACTCCTTCATGGTCAATGAGAGATCCTTGGTGACTCTGTCAGCCATGCTCTGACTTGAGTGGTTGTTGTTACTCGGGGATGGGAAAGAACGAAGTGTGCTAGGCATGATGACTCTCAGTTAGTGGTTGCAATTTTTCTATAGCCACAGGGTCCCCTCAGCCACAGGTGACAAAACAAGGCAGTGACTATTTTCTGGAAGGCATCCTGGGACTTGGGCTCTGTGGGTTTCCCCAGAATGATGATGTACACAGTAGATGCAGTGCTTCTTTCTCTACAGATTGAGTGAGATGTCTTCAGTTCAATCAGGAAAAATGGTTTTCCTTTGTTTCCTTCTTAACCCAGCAGGAGACTTCAGGGTTCAGTACATGGGACTGCCTAGGACAAGCTTCTGACCCTGCTCAACTTCTTGGCTCTCTCTGGATTCCGCTAGTTCCTGAACACAGGTCCTCCATCTTTCTTTGACTTCCCATGTAGGTGATTTTTGCATACTTGTCCATTTTCCTACGACAACTCTCTTTGCCCTGTATCTTCCAACACTTTCTGGTCAACCTATTCGGGGGGCTAATCCTTACAGTGCTCTTTTACACTGCCAACTCTCACATGCATCTTTTTGCTGTCTGTTGGGAGCCAGCACCAGTATTTCAATGGCCTCTCTTTCTTTGCTGATTGGAGGTATAAGGAGCATAATGTCTGATGCTATCACTCTTTACTACATGTCATAGTGTGTCAAAAGTGTAACACTTTATATGTGAGATACTTAGTTATCAAAGTTTTGTTTTTGTTTTTTTTCCGTCCAAAGAAAAAGAGACACGAGGTATTCCTAGAATTATGGAGTTCTGTGTCCTAAGTTTTCTGAAAGGAGGAAGTTCACCAAGCCATTTTTATTGATCGATGACTTTGTTAATGTCAGCAGTTACTAATTAAATTATTCAATGCCACTTCTCTGAAGCCCAAATAACCATAGCTATACTGTTCTGCTCTCTGCATTTCCATATTTTTTTTTCCTTGAGCCATACAGCCCAGATAGGCAGAGGGCAAGTCTTGACTTCCCCATATAATTCTTATATATTGAATGAAAAATAAAGACTCCTGCCTCCAGGCTTGAATACACTTCAATTCAGGGATCTGCAAGAAGACTGGGTTATCCAAAATTTAAATTCTGAACAAATTTGACAATATCATGTTTCTTGAACTATTGTAGAGGAGGAAAACAAAAATAATTGAGAAGCCCCAACCCTCACTTCCTCATCTTCCCCATCCTTCACCATGGACACAGAATGTAAAGGCAGGACAAAATCCTAATTCTGGAAACCTTGATTTTGATTTTATTTTTTCAATCTAGGGGTATCTTTACCTGAAACTTAAAAGTCGTCTGTGATCCTCCATGCAGTTTAGTGAGTTGTTATTGACGTCTCCAGATTCCCATGCGGAAAACACAGCAGAGGCCAGGCATAAAGGAGAATCCCAAGGATGTGCGAAGCCTCTCATAATTAGCTCCAGACCCTGTATTGGACAATATAGACAAACATTTACAGAAGTGTTCTTAAACTTGCCTGATTTACTTGCATATTTTACGCCTTATGAAAATTATGCATAATTTAATGGAAACATATTCCAAGGAGTAAAAATACTTTCCAGAAAATTCATCTTGTCTTACTTCTTATCGCCAGAAGACTACAAATTAGAACATCTTGCACAATACCTGTGACTTGTTCAAACATTTTTGATCTTGAAAGCCTGGTAATTATACCTTTGGTTTGAAATCTGAATATATCCGTAGCATAGAATACCCACTCCCTTTATAGATTGCTGGCAGGATTTGTTTTTCACTTCGGGAGCCATCTATTCTTTGTAGAATATTCCCACACATGTCTGTGTCTATTTCTCAGAGCGGTGCCACAAAGGATATGACCCTTTTGCTCCCAGTAACCTTTCATGGTGCTGAATCGGCCTTGGACATTGGTGCCAGTCAGCACGATTTGATTTGCTATGGTAAGAATAAGATTATATCTAACAGACGATGTCATTTCCAGGTTCAATAGGCACAGATTTAAAACTAGTCCTCTTTTTGACCCTCTGGATTCTCTTGAACTCTTGCACCTTCTTTGACAGTGTTTGTGAATGACTGAATTCATGAAAATTCAAGGTGATTTTAATGATAATGGCCCTGCCAGGGACAAAGGAGGAAGGCAGGCCTGGGCTCCCCAGCCAGGGTGTTCCTTCCCCAGAGCAGACTTCCGTCCTGGCAGATGGACTGCACAGTGAATTCCTGTGGACGGTCAAAGGCTGAGAGCAGTTGTGTGTCTCTGCTGCTGCTACTGATCTGTGAACATGACATGCCTGAGAATATCCCATCGCCATGGCAACAACAAACATGGGGCTAAATTCCATTAGCGGCAGTGACTCAGTGAGTCGAACAGATAATGTGCTGGGCCTGGCCAACTGCCCACAAAGGCTTATGTGAAAGTTGTGATGAATTAACTTCAGCTTGTTATGGCTGCATCGGTATACATTCTCTTTTGCTGACTTACGTCCTTATATTTATGGTATTTCTTAAATAAACACTTAAAAGTCCTGTAAGTTCACTCCCAGGAAGGCCTAGTTGGGGCTTCATTTCTGCTGTTTCGAAACACCCAAGATTCTCACAGCTGCATCTTCTATTATTTTTTTCCATTCTTCTAGATTCTTTTTTTCGTAACGTTTCTCCGTTTACCAATTAGTGACAGGGAGTTGAGAAATGTATATCATGTTTCTCATCAAAGGATTTTTCTCTGAAATCTATAGAATAAGTTTAAAACTGATAACTTTCTTGACGGAGATCAGTGCTGCCAAGATTTTTAAGAGAGCCCTTGGTCAAAAGGAGAAAAAAAGTTAAGCTCTTTGATATAGTCGGTGCAATTGGAAGGCCATCAGTTCGAGGTAAGATGAAAGAATGTAGACATTTTCAGAATGACTTTGAGTATATTCGGTTAATAGCTTTAAATTATATATGATGTACCTACCTCCTAATATCTTAAATTTAAAAGGGTTATGATCCTTCTTCAAAGAAAAATCTGATTGATAGAGTAAATGGCTTGCCTTCTTTTATACAACTGGTTAGTGAAAGGGGGAAAAATTAAAGGGTGTTAGGTGTTGGGGTGCAGTTCAAGAACACAGTGCTTCTGCAAAGCCCTGAGTTGCATCCCTAGCCCTGAAAAAGAAAAATTATGGAAGGAAATGCAATTCAATTCACAAGAACATATCAACTTGCCTTTTCTATTAGAGACCTGGGAGTCTCCTGCCCTTGGCCCTGCTTCTGCTTCTAGAACACAGTGCTCCTCCTAGTGTCCTCTGGAACAACCATAGGAAATGTGGCCCTGTGGTGGGTTAGGGAAGATGACGGATGTGTGGGTCATTATTGACCAGATGAGAAATGGAGATATTCAGTTCCCACTTCAAAAGAAAAAAAAAGACTAATATAGCTGATGAAACACAGTGAGCATCTATTTAAAAAATCTAGACACAAAAATAAGCCAAGCCTACTAGTTGGCTTAACTTTCCCAGAATAGAGAATAAAAAAATATAAAATATGAGAATTTTCATAATTATGAGCATATCTATCCCTGTTTTTCTCCAGGAAATATCTAATGAACAAAACAAAATCACACATATTTTTCCTCTTATACCTTTAAAGATATATTTTATATTTGCCTGTATTTCTAAGTAACCAAACAATAGAGATGATAATGTGATGGGACATTTCATGCTTTAAAATCTGTTCTCTCCATCCCACACCAATAGATCTTCCTTTGGGATTATATACTATTTTTTTTAATTGGTGTGTTTTGACGATACATAATAGTAGGATTCATTGTACCATTTTTGTATATGCACATAACATAATTTCACTTTGTGGGGTGTGTGTGTGCGCACATATGTGTGTGTTTGTCCCCAATCAAATGTGAGTTATGGAAAGAAGTCAATTTGATGACACTGAGCAACACCCTGCACTACCCAGAATGTGTTTTGAACAATAGCCATGAGAGGGGAGGGTTGGGGTCTTGAGGGCCTAGTCTATAAATGCATGGAGGCTCTAGGACCTGGAGGTGCTTTTGAGCAGAACAGAGACAGGGTGAAACAGTATTTGAAGGCAATCTGAAATAGACATTAAAATCATAGTACTTTAAACTGGTTAGAGGAAGCCCATCTAAGGCAGTTAGATGGTTAAATATGCATTTAAATGAAAATAAAGCAGCTTTATATTCAAGCCCTTTGTAATATTTTAAAATAGGAGAAAACTTTTCCCCATAGACATTGTTACAGAATGTTAGGTAACAAGGGGTTAAAAGTTTCTTACAGTTAGCACACACTTTTTATTTCTTTTAATGAGAATGAGTATGAATTGCTCTAAGGAGTTTGAAAACAGTTTGTCCTTTAAGATATTTCAAGCTTCCCCTTCCTTTGAACTTTGATTTTTTTTTATAAAGAGTTAGAAGGTAAACCTAAGCTAAAACTTCTTTCTCATGCATTTTAAATTCCAAACTATACATAATTTTAATTGTTGAGACGTCTATGCTCAAAATAATCAATACTCATTAAATGCAAAAGCCTTCATTTACAACCCAAGATCAATTGTACATTTCCCAGTTTTTCTGGAGCCCTAAGACCCTGCTGGTAGGTGCTATTTTCAGGCAAGTCTCTAGGTGACGAAGGCAAATCGTCTTCAATAGAGTATCTCTAATATGTTGTGAGCCTCAGCCTTTTAATTTCTTTGGTTGGAGTTTTTAGAGGTGAGCAGGGTGAACTCCTTGCCATCTCCAATTTGCTCCCGGTCTCCATGTGCATGCCCGCCTCCTATCAGCATTGCAATAACTCTGACGGGTCAAGATGCAAGACACCTCTGCCCTATCTGACTGCAAGGCACTGGTGTTTTCAGCTTTCCCTCAACTCTCTTATGCACTCCTGTTACTTTTTATTATTTTCAGCCTCTCTGATATATCCCAGGCTGCCCTCATATCAGTCTCAATGTCAACACATGCACCAGGTGACAGTATTATCAGCAAGTTCAGCATCAGCACCCCTCCTGCTGCCCCACCATTGTGTCAGCATCTGACCCTGCACTGGTTCACAGCATTATTTTAAATTCTAATCCATTTATTTCATGCTGGGAATGTAGTGATGTTTAGAGAGAAGATGATCTGCTCAGGACAGAAAAGAGAAGCAGACAGCCTTTCATTTTGTGTGGGTTAGATAAACCACAGAGGAAGCTAAAGTGTGGAACCCTTGTTCTCCAAAGGGGCTACGTGCATACTCTGTTTTTTCTCTTGGCTTCCTCTGGAACATTAGGTCACATCTTTTCTCAGAAGTTATGTTTGTATCTTGAATTCACATTGGACTTTGAAACTCTACATGAACTTGTGCTTTAGAATCACCAAAAAGTTGTTCATAAGATGTGAGTGTTATAAATCCTATTGTGCTGTGCCTCTGATGGACTGGGACCCACCTCCTGGTCCTTCCTGCCCATATCTGAGACTGAAACTCTTGTGTTCTTAGTGCTTAGATTATCCACCATAGAGGTGACCGAATTCTGAATGGGTAACCTGAAAAAAGTCTTAAGAAAATTCTTCCAGTAAAATAAAAAGGAGCACACAAATTTTTGGCATCTTATTACAGATGTCTGTTACTTAGCCATAGGGTCTAATGCCCTTCTGGACCAAACTGAAATATTCCGATTCCCTATTGTTCTACCTCACCTTCTATCACCTCCTCATGGCTTGTCATCTCACTTTCAGGCAATCTGGCAGTTGGGTTTTCAACAGTAAAAATTAGTAAAGAAGGAAGCAAATTCCCTTGCTACTTCATGTCTGTGAGCAGAAGGGTCTGCTACATCCACACTCTGGGTCCTGTCCTTCATTTCTTTGTTCAGCTATATTGATAGACGGTCTCTGATCAACAACATGATGTCTCTCACAGTTCCAAGGATGGGAATGTTCGAATCCAAGCATCAGCAGATAGAGTCTATGACAGCTGTATATGTGCTTGTTACTAAGTGAAGATATGAAGGATTTTCCATGTCCCAGAACTAAATGTATTGTTTACTCAGAAGACTTCAATCCATCAGGGTAAAACAACAACAAAATTGGATAACGAGGAATCTAATTGCATTCTCCTATACTAGTTAGTCTTTTTAAAGAAATGAAAGTCAAAGATAACAAAGTCAACATATTCAAAATCACAACTGAAAATAAATTGTAGAAAAAGCTGCTCATAAAGATTAGAGCGTCCTAACCAACAACTGGCATAAGTAGTCTGAGAAATGTTTTAGTCCATTTACTTGAATAATTTCAATTGACTGGACCTTACTTGATAAACATGTAAGGCAGTCACTTTTAAAAATTAAAAAGCATTCACTACACCCCAGACCCTGAGAATGCATCATAAATCAGAAATGCATTGAATATACCTCACCTACAGAACATCACAGGGGGCTTTTGCCCAAGAAGCATATCATCTAATGGAAGAGGCTGGTAAAAAAAAAAAAAAATACAGGTCATTGAAATTCAGTGAAGCAGGTGCTGAGGGAGCACCAAGGATGCAGTTGCCAACATGCAGGGACAAGGGTCAGGCAGGGTGACAGCACAGGCAAATGCCTAGGAGTAGCAGTACTCTAGCAAGCCAGGTGGCCAAGTCTGGCCAGAGAAGAACATGCAAACTGGGGATGGTGAATTGAGACTGGAAACCTGCTGAGAAATCGTTCTTTTATTCTGAAAGACCTTGAGCATGGGAGAAACAGAATCCCATTTGCATTTTACAAAGGGCATTGTGGCAGAAATGTGAAAGATAAACCAAAGCCAGGAGAGACTGGAGATAGAGGAAGCAAGAGATAATGAGAGCGTGAACTTGGATGGGGGTGCTTCAGAAAACCTTCTCAAACTGGCATCTGATCTCTTTAATCAATCTCTCCCATATACACACATGCATACACACTGCTCATTTGCAGAATGTTTTATCTCTCACCAGTTATCTCCTTTAACAGAATATTATCTGGAAGTATGGTGTGGCACACAGATTATATTTTATAAAACATGGCTTTGTCACTTCTACTGAATTACATGCTTTATGTCCAAAGCTGTGTTTGGAGAAATCTATAATATTATTGCAATCTTAAAATATAATAATTTGGATTAAGAGATTAAGTAATATTCTAATATTTAAATTAAGAAACAGACCAGGGCAAATGAGCAGAAGGATAATTAAAAAATCCATACCACAGATCATGACTCATGTTTGGATACTAAGTTGCCACAAGTGAGAAGTACAGGCTTATGTAATATCTACCCAAGGGACTGCTGATCTGCTTGAGGGACTAGAAATTGGTGAAAATGCTGACAGATTTTAATAGCACAGGGTTTTGGGCGACCAAAACCCTGCATTGAGATGCATGGTAATCCCTTTGCATGCTCCGGTTTACATCAAGCATACCATCACCATATCAATACACTGCCTTTTCCACCCGTGGAATCTAACCCAAAGAAATGAGAGTTCTGAGTTCAGGGGTGTGAATTCGAGGAAGAAATTAAACCAAGGTAATTTTAAGTTGCCTCCTTCAGAGATTGCCATCAGGACTCTAGAAAACAGTCAACACCAGATCACTCATCATCAGAAGCCTAGTGTGGAACAGGCAGAGAAATGCGGTGCTTGGTATTAAAGTCAGCCATAGATGTGCACCCAGGAGAAGTGTTTTAATTGCTGGGTCACATTTCCACCTTGTGAATACCAGTCATGGTTATTAACAGTACAGACAATCCCCCTACCTATGATGGTTCAGCTTGGAATGGTTTGACTATAATGGTGTAGAAGCCACAGCATTCTGTAGAAACCATCCTGGGATTTTGAATTGGGACCTTTACCAGGCTCGCACTGTGCAATGCCATAGTGACTTATAATGCTGGGCAGGGGATTAGGCTGCAGCTCCGCTTAACCCTGTGATGAGGAGGACAAACAACCTGAACTCTACATTGTACTATGTTGCTAAGCTATGATGCTCAGTAAGTTAGGTGCAGGGAATGCATTCTGATTTACAATAAATTCAACTCAGAATGGGTTTATAAGTATGTAGCACCATGTTCAGTCAAGGCATATCTGTAGTGTGTCAGACTTGCTGTTAAGTCATTTAAATGGACGGACATCTGAATGGTTCAGCCTTTCCAAGGATACTAAGCAGTTCTTTTTGGATAAAGGAAGTTATGTGATAAAGTGATTTTTCAAAGACATAACATTGTTCTTAGTGAAAGAATGTATTAGTAGACCTGCTTTATCAGTGGCATCCCATAAGCTATAAGATGTGCTCCCCTGAATAGTTGCCTTTAATAAAATAAGAGAGGACTAGGGATGTTGCACGGTGGTAGAGTGCTTGCCCAGCATGGGTAAAACCAGGGATTCCTTCCTCAGGACCACAAAAAAAAATCAATCAATCAATCAATAACATATAAATAAATTAGGAAATGTGCATATAATTACCTGGAAAGAATTTAGAAACAACCTAGAGAATTTCCACAAAGTTGTTTGGGGTAAGATTCTGTGTCCAGGTCAATTTATTTTTTCCACTTACACCACTCCCCTTTGAACATGTACCTGCTTTGATAATAAATGCTGCACCATCATCCTGCTACTTTTCCCTTGTAATTTTTATACTTGAACATGACATTGAGGTTTCTAACATAATTTAAAAATAATAAAAATTTAAAAACTAAGTGTTATATATTTTATAGCTAAAAAAATTCTATTCCTGACTGGACAGATTTTCTTTTTATTTCTTTATATTCTTGGGTTCATCTCAAATAAAAAACACTTTGATGGAAAACACAGTTCAAATCATCAAGTTTGTTTAAGAAAGTGAGAGAGTTCAGTTCTAAAGTTAGTGTTAAAGATCACTGCGGTGTTCATTTTGCCTGAAGATACAACCTAGTAAAGGTTTCACATGGCAGAGAAATAGTAAGGCAGGGGATTTCATGTCCCTTATTAAAAATGGCAAGATGGCAGTGGTCACTAAGTTATGTGTTTATTACAAAGTAATGTGGAAATTGAGTTTGGGTAAACATGTCCATGTAGCATTATTAAATGATGCTAAACAAATCACCAATAATTGTGAAGAGATATCTTACAGATATGTTAATAGTATTTAAAGACTTTATAGTGTTGTTTATAAATGAATATGTAAGAATTTTTGGACAAATATATTTATTGTGTCTGTATAAGCATAAATTATGTTGCTACTTCAACAGAAAAAAAGATAAATTCAATACAAGCTCTAGTATTTTGTAATTTATTTTTAAGATAGGCAAATGAAAAATGTCAAGAGATCATATACATTAAGGCAAAAATCGTTCTCAAGTTGATTTTTGTATATAAAATTGTTACAGAACTTTAGAGCAGAAATATTTTAAAGACAAATATAATTAAGATATATTTTGATTTAAATATTTAATGAAACAACTATCTTACTAAACTAACAACTTATTTTAAAATCACAGATCCATAAAAACTCTTATGCTTTTCATCTTAATTGAATAATTCATTGGTTATAATTATTTTATACAAGTTTTGATTAGCATTTTAGAAGAATACTAATTCTTTAAGAGTTATACTTCATTTTGTAATCATTTTACTGCAGGCATATTAATATTTTGGATTATTTTGGTTATCTGTGAAGACAAGATGTTTGTCAGCACCATTATTTGTAATTATTATATTGAAAACCCCTGACTTAACCTAATCAGAAGTTATTTCCTTCTCCAATAGACATCCCGTGTTTATGGCATTTATAGTTAATGAGGCTGAAATTCACATAAGGAAAGGGAGTGTGTTGTGTATGCACAGCTCTCTCACACGCACACAAACTCACACGCTCACACACACACATGCACTCTCTCTCTCTCACACACACACACACACACATGCACTCACACACTCTATCAAGTATATTTTCTTATTTGCTTCATAAATTTTCATCATTCATGTGTGGCCATCCTTCTACATTTTCCATCCGTAGATAAACCTTATCCAATGCAACCATCAGATGGCAAAAATTTTGGCTCAGTTATATTTCATAACATATTTTAACTTGAATAGACTTTTATTTTGCTGTTAAGACATCAGTGGAAAGGGACTCCCATTTTCCACATCTTCAATGTTATGTAATATCTAAAGAAGGAATGGACTTCTAATAAATACACATTATGAACTTTAGTGATCAAATGCATTTTGAACATGAAAGGGTGACGGAGTTTTTTTTTTTTTTTAGGGTAATGACAGAAACACAATGACGAAAAACAAACAAACAGAAATAATCAAGTCATTTAAGAACTCCTGGAGAGAATGACAATCAATCAAGAAATAATAAAGCAGTTCAATAAAGAACCACAACCACCACAACAACAACAAAACACAATGGGATATTGCCAGATCCCACAGGAGCAGCTCCTGACTCAGAATTGGAGGATTTGGAAGGGCTCCCAGGAGGTGGTGGCTTCTAAGGTAAACAGGATAGATGAGAAATATCCAAGTGCAGAGAGTCAGGTAAGCTCAAAGATGTCAGAAAGTGAAAAGTCTACAACAAAGTGTGTCCTTCAGGAAATGATAGAAATTTGGTGATGTTGCTTTACTTGCCCTCGCTGGGTATGGTGGTGTGTGCCTGTAACTTCAGTAAACTGGAAGGCTCAGGAAGGAGGATTGCAAGTTGGAGGCCATCCTGGGCAACTTAGTGAGACTCTGACTTAAAATAAAAAAGAAAGAAGACTGGATGTGGCTCAGTGGTCAAGCACTCCTGGGTTCAATCCCCAGTATGACAAATACAAATGAGTAAATAATGCTGTGAAGATAAATGTTATAAAAAGAATAATAACTTGCCCTAATATCCGTGGATTTGGAAAAACAGTAGCTCATCTGGCTACATCAACCCTGCCTGCTTACCTATGAATGGAGTTCCCAGCCTCCGTGGGAGAGCAGATGAGTTGGAGTGGATGAGGATCTAAAGGGAAAGAGATGGAGGAAAGAAATAAAAACGAATATTTCCAAGTGACTTCCCCATGCACACGCTGCCTACCTGGGTAGAGTTCTAAGTGGGGGAAAAGCAAGACGTGAGAGAACAGGTTGGGAAACGTGGATGACAACCGGTTGTTCCTGACCTCTCCTCCCAGGGGTGCATTTGCTTCCTTGGAGTTGAGAATCTATCTTTTTGCTTTAGACACGAGGCCTGGAGTACCCACTGCTTCCCACAGGCCTTTCTGCAGCTCAGCCACACCTCAGGGTTCCCCTGAGACCAGGCCCCTTCAGAGGGAGAATCCCAGGTCCTGGCTGCGTTGAGGTCTAGGAGGCCTCTGAGGCGTGCCACAAGCTTTTGGCTGGAACCAGGGGGAAAAGCAGCTGTGACCTGAAACTGGGACCCGAGGGTGAGACGAGAGGAGCTGTCCTGCCTGCCGAGGTGCCTGAACCAAAGGGAAAGGAGGTTGAGGCACCTGCTTTAAAACCGAGCCTTGTGGCAAGAGGTAGGGGACAGCCAGGCCAGCTTTGCGGGTGGCAGGGTCATCGTACCACAGGTGTTCTCTGAAATGTAGGAGTAGGACTCTCTCAAAAAAGATTTTAGTCCAGCAGGTGGGGAAATCCTGCGGTGGATCAATCTGGCGGTCACATGGCTTTAGCTCAGCTTGTCAATGTCCCCCAAAGCCCGCATATTAAAGGCTCAGTCCCCATCCTGTGGAACGATGGGAAGATGGTGGAGCCTTTAAGAGGCGGGTAAGGGGGAGGAAGTTAGGTCACTGGAGCATGCACCTGGAAGGAGAATCTGAACCTCAGCCCTTTCTGTTCTCACTGCTTCTCAGCTGCCATGACATGAGCAGCTCACTCCACCACAGACTCCTCACCAGGACGTGCTGCTTCACCACAGGCCCTGAGCGACAAGGCCAAACAGTCACAAGCTGGAATCTTGAAATGATGGGCCCCAATAAACCTTTCCTTCTTAACAGCTGAGTATCTCAGGTATTTTGTCATAGTGACGGAAAGCTGACCAATACACATACTACTAAATGCAAACAGAAAAGAGAGAAAAAAAAAAAGGCATCATCAGCTGTAAGTTTGGTTCAGGACCACAAAAATCGTAGGTGCACTCAAGGACAGCCCAGCCCTGTTTTGGAGTCTTCCAGGGGAAAAGTGAACCTGTGAGCAATGCCAGGACACAGTTCTCTATTTGTCAGAGTTTATGGAAAACGTTTTGACAGGATCATGTCTATATGACTTGGTACTAGCTGCACTCACCACAGGGCCATGAGCAGATTTTCCTGGGCTACCAATCTAGGGGGTTTTGAGGAGGGCTAACACTTCTATATGGAAAGGAGTAAGGAGGTTGCCAGGCACAGTGGTGCACATCTGTAAACCCAGTGACTCAGGAGGCTGAGGCAAGAACACAAGTTCAAAGTCAGCCTCAGTAACTTAGCAAGGCCCTAAGCAAACTTAGCAAGACCCTGTACTGAAGAAGAGGGGGAAGAGGAGGAGGGGGAGGTGGAGGAGGAGGAGAAGGAGGAGGAGGAGGATCAGCAGCAGCAGGAGGAGGAGGGGAAGGAGAGGAAAAAAGAGAGAGGATGCATAATTTCATGGAGGCTTTCAATTAGGAATTTTCATCTCCATCAGATGTGACAACAGTGAGCTGAATGATTAACAAAAAGCCTCTTCAAATATTAGAAATGAGGTCACTTTGATTCTAGATTATAGCACATCACCTGTGACAGAGAGAAACACATTTTTTTCCCATCATTAGTGTCTGTTCTTTCTTGGAGGGGAGATTCAAAAACTGCTAGGCCTGGGATGACAAGCCTCTGAGGATTTAGTCAGAGGTCAAAGGAGACAGATATTCCAGCTGCTGGACCCATTTACTCACGTGCTAAGTGTGAACTGTGTTTCGCCACTGAAAACTGGGAACATAGCCAGCTAAAGCCGGAATGAACTAATCCTGTGCAAAATGCTCTATTAGGAAAGTGCTCTCACCCAGGGTGAGCATGCCAAGAGAAGTGAAATGAGAAGAGCATCGGCTTGGGAGGGCTCTCGCTGCAGAGAGGCAGACAGACAGGAGTCTCCAGATATTTGACGTATGGGTCATCCCCAACTTAAGAAAGTTTGACTTCTAATTTTTCAATTTTATTATGGAGCCAAAAGGATCTACTTGGATTTCTGCATTATGATCTTTTCCTGGGCTAGTGTCATGCAATAAAATCTTCTGTCTTAATGCTAGGAAGCAGTGGGGAGCCACAGGTGCCAATCATGGGCGGGATCTTTAGGGGAAACAAGTGACACTCTCCAGTGTGCTGTGTTGCTGAGCTAGAGTGTGTGGTAGGCTGGGTGTACTGAATTCACCTGCGAGTAAGGATACAATGCATTTCCAAATTAATGACATTTTTAACTTAGATGGGTTTATAGGGACACAACCCCAGTGTCATTCAAGGAACTATATCTAGAGCAAGGAATGCCAAGGTGAAGAAGACTTCAATGAGCTGGAGAAGCATCCAGGAATGCTTCATGGAGGGCTCTCTCTGCAGTGCTGAGAACTGGCTCTTCATCCTGCAAACATCCAGGAGCAGCAAAAGGGAGTCCCCTTAATGTTGAGCAGGGAGGTCAGCTGTTTGGTTGCATGATCTTCCCCTGCAGTAATCTCAGATCCAGATGTGCAGGAGTTGCAATGATTTCATTTGTCCCCTGCATCTATGGCTATAATTTTGCACAATATTAAACAAATGGTACAGATGTACCCTTTTATACATCATGTGATATTGATTGAGTTGGAAAGACAAACCACAAACAAATAGAATTCCATTCACTGTCTAGCCAGTTACAATACAGTTAAAGCTAGAAAATATTTTTTGAAGTATCTGATAATCAGAAAATTGAAATCTGCATTAAGCATTCTACATTATTTTAATGGAGAGAAAAAAATCCAAAACTTAAGGAAAGGATATACTAAAACTCAGAAAATAAGTTTATTAAATAAGACTAGTGGGCTGGGGTTGTGGCTCAGTGGTAGAGAGCGCGCTTAGCACATGCAAGGCCCTGGGTTCGATCCTCAGCACCACATAAAAATAAATAAAATAAAGGTATTATGTCCAACTACAACTAAAAAATAAATATTAAAAAAGACTAAAATTTGCAATTGAAGTATTTCCAAAATAAAAGAAAAATAATCAAATTCTAATTTGTATGTGATCCCTTGCAAAGATTTTTGCTACAATTTGGGGAGTTTCACATGTTAGAGTGTAACACTTTCTGAGAATTGTGTTGAAAAATAAAATGGTAAACAAGTTCAAAGCAGACACAGACTAATTTGTTTTGGTAAATTCTATTCTTCCATGTATTTAATAATATATATTTTTAATGACCATATTTACATAATACCAAAGAACCATAATCTTCACACGTGGTATAATACATTCACCAATAAATTATTACTTAGATTAATTATATGCATATTTCTATTTACCGCTATAGGTAATATATTTTAATGTAGCTTCCATTATAAATGCTATGAAGTATTTCTTTTAAGCATTTTTAATTATTTGTCATACATCATCTGTTTCTGAAAATACCTATCCTTGTGTATTTATATTTACTTGCATGTATGTGTACATTCATACCTGAGGCAAAATTGAATTAATTATTTATCCTGACCTAAAGATTTTATTTTTGTATTTATTATTTTTAGATTCTATAAACACGTGTAAGTGATTTTATTTAAATTACTGTCATTTGGGGTATAGAAAAAATAAATTGATTTTAGATTTCCCAAGAGAACATTGCAATTGTATTACATTAGAGATTATCTTCAGAAACAATAAGAGACAATTTTAGTAAAGCTTTGGGTATTTTTCTCAGGAAATTTGCTAATGTATATAATCTGGCCAAATAATGAGCAGTGAGCATGCTGTTTTGTTTGAAAGGTATTCAAATGCACTCTTGCTTTGTATTTCATATGTAGTCAGAAAATTAGCCATAATTCAAGAAAGAAAATTGAATAAGAGAGGTCCCTGTGTGGCATAAATCTCTTTTCTTTCTAAAACCTTTGCATAAAGACACTACATACACACACACACACACACACACACACACGTAACACAAATATACAGGATACACACATACACACGTGCACAACTTAGGGAGTGGAAATCTGTAAACACTGTGTCATGGAGGCACAAGCTTAGAGTGAGCTGAGTTTTTTTTCAAGCATGATAGTAGAAATGTGAATTTTTTTTTTTTATTGAAGGTTTCCTTCCATATCAACTAGGAAAAAAGAAAACTATTTCTGAAGCACACGGCCTCATGTTTAGAGCCCCAGTTTATACTATGCTCACATTAAATTTTGTATGTCTTTTCTATCAAGAAAAATATCTTCCTAAATCGAAAGAACAGAAATACATTGTGAGAGAAGAACTATTCTTTCAGGGGTAGTGGAATGACAGTAACAGATTGACCCTCCCATTTTAAATAACTAAGACACAGGCAAAATATATGGTACAAGTTTACAGCCCCTTGACAACAGGTAAAACAGATGAGTGATCCCTGAGAGCAAGGAAATGAAGAAAGTGAGCATCCTAATCCATGCATCTGCTACTTGGGAAGAACATTTAGGTGGGGTGCATAGATGGAGCACTCACACAGAGCCTGAAGCTCTTCAAGAGTTGAAAAAAATAAGCCATACTGCAAATAGGCCAAGGTGGTTAGATTTTGCCGAGGAAATTAAAAGAGAAGGGAACATTGCAAAGAAAGTTTAGAGGATTTGCAAATGGTTGCTCCTCCTAGAGATGCATTTCCACAAAGAAATTTGGATTTGTACCCTAGTGTTCAGAAGAGCTCTTTTTTTTCTTCAATAGCCATAAATTGGAAATAACCCAAATGTCCATCAAAAGACTAATGGATAAACAGATAGTGGTATATCCATTCAGTGGAATAGTACTCAGCACTGACATAAAGTGAATGATTGTTATAAAAAAAGAAGAAGAAAGGGTAGGTACAGTGAATTTAATGGTGTCCCCCCACACACAAAAAAAGTTGTACCCGTATCTTAGTGCTCCAAACCTGTAAAATGTAACCTTATTTGGAAAAATGACTTTTCAGATAAAAGTAAACTAAGAAATGATCATTTTCAATTATTCAAGTGAATTTTAAATTTTATGTCAGGTAATCTTTCAAGAGACAGAAAAAGAGAAGACACAGTTACACAGAGACAGGGACAAAGATGAGTGTTATGCATTCCAAATCCAAAAAAAACTGAGACTACCAGAAGCTGAAAGAGATGAGGAAAAAATTTTCCTCTACCCAGCCTCCAGTCACTGCAGCATGCATTGTTCCTTAATATAGCACCTCACACAGTGTGACGTATGATTGAAGATTCTGTTTCACTGAAAAATGAGTGTGAAGTGTGACATTATATTAAACGTGGGTCAATTATGTTGCTAGGTAATCTCCTCCTGTGGATAGAAAGCCCAGTGAAGATGCTCTTAGCTGGGATAAAGTAAATTCCACCAATTGGAATGGAGGACCCTTACCTATTTGGAATACAAGTTTAGCTCACCGTGTCATACTAAATCATCTTCACTACTGAAATGCAGATTGAGGGTAAAAGGAATGTTTGACAGAAAGCAGAAAACTGAAGATATGAATAGTAAGTGTCACTGTGTGTGGTGTGGGACTCCTGTAAACCAACTACTCAGGAGGCTGAGGCAGGAGGATCACAAGTTCAAGGTCAGCATGAGAAATTTAATGAGATTCTGAGTCTACCTAAAACAGGGCTGGGGATGTAGCTCAGTGGCCAGACACCCCTGGGTTCAATCTCAAGTGCTGTTAAAAAAAACACAACTATTTAATTAAATAAAAAATAATAACAATAAAGGATTCAATCCAGAGCTAACATCTTACTGATCATATTGTCAGCATTTTACATTGCAATTTCTCACTTCGAGAAAAAGAGCAACCTCAGAGCTCTCTCAGGATGGCGAGATCGATGTCTCAAATTTACTTTTCACCCTTGCAGTTTTACCTGTCTGTCTCTGGACTCTGGGGTGGGTGAGCAGTTCTCACACAACAAATCCACTCTAACATTTCAATCTCCCTGAGACTAGAGGTACCATCCTCTGTAGTGTATGGAGGCCGCTTTAGCATTTCAACTTCATTTTGTGTAGGTCATTTTTTTGGTTCAGGTTTCAGTCAACCAAACAAGCAAATGGTTAGAGCCCCTTCTAACCCCTCAGACTTTATTAAACTTAGAATCCCTGCTTAGTGGGCTCACATCAATTAATTCACCCTGATCTAACATAATGTCCATCCATCATCACCCCCACATCCTTAATATCCATTCCCATATATATTCCCTTTTTTTCTTTCTTTGTATATTGAAAAAATAATGAAGTTACCTTGGAGTGGGCACTTTCTCATGGGTGGCTTATACTCTGCAATTCAACTTTAGGGGCCCTTTAAGACATGAATCTGGTTGTAATTCTAGGAGCAAAGAAGGGTGAATGGTGGGTCCCGAGGGAGTTCAGCATTGTCTTGCCTAGAAGCTGTGTCAGGAGAGGCCTTTGAACTTTCCTGGGCAAAGCAGTGTGATCCTTCAGATGAGATGAAAGGCTGTTTTTGTTGGTAAAGTATCAAAAGAATTTAGGGGTTCCATGTCCTCCTCTTCTTCAGGAACTTCCTATAGGTGCTCCCTTAAATTTTTGAGATCTCATCCTTTCCCAACAAATGTCCTCATTTTAATAGCAGATACACCAAAAGGCTGAGAATTCAACTGGCCCTTTAGTTCATCAACTTGCTAGATAAGACTCTGTGTTTAGTTTTCAGCATAGTAAGCTCCGAAGCTACAGGAGACAGGATTGATTTCAGGGAAGATAGAGGAATTTTAAGTTCTTTATGCAGCACCAGAGCTAGAACCTCTGAGCTCATCCTTTTCTTTCACCACTTTTCTTGGTGCAATTATGAACAATCGGTCCATCTCATTATTCTGTTAGTTTGAGAAAAATGCTATGAGGTATCAAATATGTGGTCATTAACATCCTTACCCTTTACAAAGATGTGGTTAGAAATATCTGATGGTAATTTTGTGTATCTCTACTGCCTTTACTAACAAAAGCAGTCATGCACTCTCAATCCTCTCCTGGCTACTGGAAATAGTCATTGGTGCCTTTAAATCTGAAATGAGAGAACCAAGTCAAGAAGCTGGGGAATCAACTCATAAAGCCTCAGTGTTTGCTTTTATGGTCTTGCAATGATTGAATGACACCCAGACATATTATGGTAGGTGATCTTCTGTACCTTTTATTGGTTATAAATATGAATCCCACTTTAGAAAACTATCTTCATAGCAATATCTAGACTAGTTTTTGACATGACAACTGGACACCCCACTCTGCTCAAGCAGATGCATAAAATTAGTCATCACATGCTACCTTGAAGACCAGTGCTTCTTTCTGTTGTGGGTAATCTGGAAATTCACAAGTGAGTAGTCATGAACATCTCAGTGGGGAAAGCTGTTGTTGAAGCCACATATAAACATAGACTCAGTATGAGGGCATCATGTCAGCCCTCAGACTAAGACTCCCTCTAGAGGGAATCTCTGAATGAGCATGAGGGTGAGACAAATCACCACACTCTGGGCCAGTTTTGAGGGTGTTTTTGTTTGTTTGTTTTGGTTCTGGGGATTGAACACAGGGCCTTGTACATGTGAGGCGAGCACTCTACCAACTGAGCTATATTCCCAGCCCTTCTGGGCCAGTTTTGAAATGCCCACTTCCCAAGTTGAGAAAGATTTCTGTTGTCACTCACCCAATCTTTTTTTAAATTGATTTTTAAAAAATAAATGACAGTGGAATGCATTCAATTCTTATTACATGTATACCGCACAATATTTCATATCTCTGGTTGTATATAAAGTATCTTGACACCAATTTGTGTCTTCACACATGTACTTTGGATAATGATGTCCATCACATTCCACCATCCTTGCTAATTCCCTGCCCCCTCCCTTTTCTTCCCACCCCTCTGCCCTATCTAGAATTCGTCTATTCCTCCCATGCTCCCCCTCCCTACCCCACTGTGAGTCGGTCACCTTATATCAGAGAAAACATTCGGCATTTGTTTTTTTGAGACTGGCTAGCTTTACTTAGCATTATCTTCTCCAAAGCCATCCATTTACCTGCAAATGCCATGATTTTGTTTTCTTTTATTGCTGAGTAAAATTCCATTGTGTATATATGCCACATTTTTTTTTATGCATTCATCCACTGAAGGATTTCTAGGTTGGCTCCACAGTTTAGCTATTGTGAATTGTGCTGCTATAAACATTGATGTGGCTATGTCCCTGTAGTGTGCTGTTTTAAAGTCCTTTGGGTATAGACCGAGGAGAGAGATAGTTGGGTCAAATGGTGGTTCCATTCCCAGTTTTCCAAGGAATCTCCATACTGCTTTCCATATTGGCTGCACCAATTTGCAGTCCTACCAGCAATGTATGAGTGTGCCTTTTTCCCCACACCCTCAACAACAATTATTGTTGTTTGTATTCTTAATAGCTGCCATTCTGACTGGAGTGAGGTGATATCTTAGATATTTTTTATTTGAATTGCTCTGATTGCTAGAGATGATGAACATTTTTTCATATATTTGTTGATTGATTGAATATCCTCTTCTGAGAAGTGTCTGTTCAGGTCCTTGGCCCATTTGTTGATTGAGTTATTTGTTGGATTTTTTTGGCGGGTTTTGTTTTGTTTTGTTTTTGATGCTTAGCTTTTGGAGTTCTTTATATACCCTAGAAATTAGTGCCCTATCTGATGTGTGAGGGGTAAAAATTTGCTCCCAGGATATAGGCTCTCTGTTCACCTCACAGATTGTTTCTTTTGCCAAGAAGAAACTTTTTAGTTTGATTCCATCCCATTTATTGATTCTTGGTTTTAATTCTTGTGCTATAGGAGTCTTATTAAGGAAGTTGGGGCCTAACCCCACATGATGGAGATTAGGGCCTACTTTTTCTTCTATTAGACAAAGAGTCTCTGGTTTTATTCCTAGGTCCTTGGTGGTCCACTTTGAGTTGAGTTTTGCTCATCGTGAGAGATAGGGGTTTAATCTCATTTTGTTGCATATGGATTTCCAGGTCTCCTAGCACCATTTGTTGAAAAGGCTATCTTTTCTCCAAAGCATGTTTTTGGCACCTTTGTCTAATATAAGATAATTGTAATTTTTTGGTTTAGTCTCTGTGTCCTCTATTCTGTACCGTTGGCCTACCAGTCTGTTTTGGTGCCAATACCATGCTGTTTTTATTACTATTGCTCTGTAGTATAGTTTAAGGTCTTGTATAGTGATGCCACCTGCTTCACTCTTCCTGCTAAGGATTGCTTTAGGTATTCTGGGTCTCTTATTTTCCCAGATTAATTTAGTGATTGCTTTTTCTATTTCTATGAGGAATGCCATTGGGATTTTGATTGGAATTGCATTAAATCTGTATAGTGCTTTTGGTAGTATGGTCATTTTAATAATATTAATTCTGTCTATCGAAGAGCAAGATAGATCTTTCCATCTTCTAAGGTCTTCTTTGATTTCTTTCTTTAGGGTTCTGTAGTTTTCATTATATAGCTCTTTCACCTCTTATGTTAAGTTGATTCCCAAGTATTTTTTTTTTGAAGTTATTGTAAATGGGGTAGGTTTTCTCATTTCCTTCTCAGAGGATTTGTCACTGATAAAAGGAAATGCCTTTGATTTATGGGTGTTGATTTTATATCCTGCTACTTTGCTGAATTCATTTACTATAGTTCTAGAAATCTTAAAATTTTCTCTGATCACTAAGCCAAAACATGAGGCAAGATGCATCAAATAGTGTAATTCTATACCTCTCCTACAGGAAAGGTGGGTCGCTACCTTCTGCCAACTGGGGGACATTTCTTCCCATTGTCCTGTGGAGCCACCTTAACTATGGCTTGAATATTGGAAAAATCCAATTCTATAATGTAAAATCTATGTTAAAAGAGACATTTAGTTTTCATTCTCAAGCAACTTGTCAGGGGGAAAGTCTATGTATGGGTGAGACTAAGGAGTATAGTTTCCAACTGTTAAGCCACCATTCCAGGCAATTGACTTCTGCTTGTGGGAACTCTTTGGGTGCAATCTTATTTATGTCACTTCTCTTTGATTATGAATGTTATTGTGGAGCAGTACATATGTCCACCACTAGGACTTGATGGATGATAAAACACTAATTCATGAAGAAAAATCTGGGCCACTGGTGTAGATGACCAGGTAGTCATTCTCAACCAGGACCCAGTAGCAAAGTTAAGGAATACTGTTTTAGAGGGAAATGATTATTTTCCATGAAAAGCAAGATTTTGTTCCAAAAAATCATAGGGCTCTAACAGCACAATGGATCTGTTGGGTTATAGAGCCAAGAGATCTAACCAGTTGATCGGAAGCCTATACCAGCTGAAGTCTAAAGTAGTCTCTTGTCCTGGTCCCCCTATGAGCTGACTCCTTTAAGGTTACTCCAAAAGAGAGTGCAACAAACCCAACCAATGCAAACTAAATTGCCTTCAAAATTTAGAGGCCACTAAGCATAGTCCTCTTTTTAGAAGTAAATAGTATATGATACAGTAACTTATCTGTATGTCCCAGATTATGATATCCTCCAATACTTGAGTAGATTTTCAGGAGTCTTCCACCCTATACTCTTGTGACCCTATGTCCCTTATCAGAACAGCTAGGATACTTGTACTTCATCTTCACCAGGTCCTATTATCACGATCCTATCAATAAATGGATCAGTGCGATATTCTGTGGCAGGATGAGGAGATTATGATTTTAAAAGAGATTTAATTATGATAGAGGTGGAGAATTGGGTTGGGTTGGAGTGAATGCAGGAAAGACGTATACCTGTTCTTTTCTGGTAAAAAAAGAATGTCTCTGATATTCTATGTTTAATAGAATACATAAGAATCTATTTTAAAAAATGAGAACTCTGAGATTGGGCTGATTTTCTCCAAAAAGGGCAATATATTTTGAATAATAACTGAAACTTAAGCCTCTACCTATTATTACATAAGACCATTTACTATCAGGTCTGGTCCGAAATCAATGTTAGCGGATAGTGACACAAGCAGAATAGTAGAACTGAACTTTCCTACCAGCATCCCGCAGCAGAAGCACCAATTCTAACCACCACTGATGGACATGAGTGATCTGTGCTGCCCCAACAGTCCAGCTAAGAAGTTCTAGCACACTGTTGTGACTCAATATGTGAGAGATGCATCGAAGAGGGTTAGAAGAACAGTTTCACTTTACTTGCTTCACAGCTTTCCCAAGGAAGAACAGGTCAGTGCCAAGAGAGACTCCTTGGTTCCCAGTCTCTTCTCCAAGAGAAAACAAGAGCCTAGGGAGAGAGCTTAGAGGGTGGATCCATCCAGATATTGAGATCATTGTCACAGATGAGGGACTGGGTAAGACAGCTCTGTGCACCCCCATTAATAAGTCTGCCCCTGAACCATGTGAGAGACGTCTTGCCTGAACACTCCACAGTTGGCCTGTGGACACTCCACAGTTGGCTTCACGTGCCTCACTCCTCACTCCCAGATTGTCTCTCTGTAGGAAGTGAATGAAAATATTTCTTGAAGATCAGCCAACTTTACAATGCAGGAGGGGAAGAGACACAAAAATCTGAACATCTCAGCATCATCCTGTTAAAAACAAATGGTAGGAGCTGATAAATTCTTTAGGATTTGAGAGATGTGGAATAAGCGTACAGTCTCAAGAATGGTCTTCTCATAGAAAGCAAGAGATATAGAGCTGGTAAATAATCACAAAAAGTTTGAGAGAGCCTCAGATCTCCCTAGTCAGGCTATTTGGCGAAGGTGCTTCTCTCTTGGAAAAAGTAGAAAGTGGAAGAGGTGCCTTTTCCTTCAAATGCAAAAATAATAAAGCAAAGTTTTGAAGAACACAACCTATCAAGAGTATTTTTGTAACCAACCGTAAAGAAAGGGAGATCCACACATTGTTCTACAAAACATTCAAAATGATTGTCTTGAGGAAGCTTAGCCAGCTATGAGAAGATAGACAACTCAATAAAATCAGGAAAACATAATAAGAAAAAAGTCAGAAGAGAAATTCTTAAAAAAAAAAAAAAAAAAAAGCAAACATTCTAGAGGGGAGGAATACAATGAATGAAGCAAAAATTTCCATAGAAAGCATCAATAGTAGACTTGATCAAGCCTAAGAAATAACATGTGAACTCAAAGTTCATCTGAAAATATTCAGAGGAGAAATCACAATGCACAAAAAGTAACAAAGCAATGTCACATAATTTGTGAGAATCCATCAAGAGAAATGGTCTTCACATTAAGAGTAGTAAAAGGAAAAAAGAGAGAGAAGAAGAAATAAGCTGAAATTTTCAGAGATCTAAGGAAAGATGTATATTCATGTACACAAATTAAAACTTCTCAAATCAGGTTCAAGTCAAAGAAGATTGATGCAAGACATATCAATTGTCAAAAAATCAAAGAAAAAAATCTTATAAACACCAGGAGAAAAGAGGTTGTTCACATAAGGAATCACTGATAAGATTATCAGTGAGTTGTTCAACAAACACTTTTTAGGTCAACAGAAAGTGAGGTGATATGCCAAATTTGGGGAAAAAAAAAGTAATTGCCAACCACAAATACTTTGCCTGACAAAGCTGTCCTTCAGAAAAGAAAGAAAGATGAAAACTTGCTTAGACCAACAAAAATTAAAAGTGTACATTAGCAGTAGACCTGATATACGAGAAATACTCAAGGGAGTTCTTATAGCTAAAAAAGAGGACACTAAAAAATAACATTAAAATATATGAAAATAAAAAACCTTGTGGCTTGGGAGGCTGAGGCAGGAGGATTGTGAGTTCAAAGCCAGTCTGAGCAACTGATGGTGGCACCAAGCAACTCAGCCAGGTTCTGTCTCTAAATAAAATACTTTTTTAAAAAAAAGCACTGGGGATGAGGCTCAGTGGTTCAATTCCCAGTATCAAAATAAATAAATAAATAAAATAAGAATTAAATAAGTTTGTCAAAGTTAGAATATTCTAATGCTGTAATAACGGTGGTGTGAATGTCACATTCATAGCTGGTAAAAATATCAAAGATAATACTGTCAAAAATAATACCATGCTGGGTGCTGTGGCACACACCTGAAATTCCAGTGACTCTGGAGGCTGAGGCAAGAGGATCATAAATAAAGGTCAGCTTCAACAACTTAGTGAGGCCCTCAGCTGCTTAGCAAGACCCTGTGTCAAAATAAGAAATTAAAAGCCTGGGTATGTGGCTCAGTGGTTAATTCCCCTGGGTTCAATCCCTGGTACCAAAAATAAAAAAAAAATAATAGTGATGATAAGTTGTTAATGGATATGCAATATAAAAATGCAAGTTTTAACACAAAATCTTGAGTAAAAAGAATGTTAAATTTTCTATGTGGTCAAAATCAAGTTGTTATCAGCTTTAAATGGACAGTTATTACCATGAGAGCTTTTGTGTAAGACCCACAGTAACCACAGAGCAATTTCCCTTTAGTAATACACAAAAGACAATATGAGCAGAACCAAAGTCTGCCACTACAGAAGATCATCAGATCACAAAGGAAGAAGTCATAGAGGGGGAAAGGAACAAAGGAGCTACAAAGTAGCTGGAAACCAGTTGACTCTAAGATGACCATTATTTCAGCTCTAAAAATATGCATAGACTGAAACCAAAGGGTTGGACATTCCATGCAAATGGAAACCAGAAGAGAGCAGAGGTAGCTGTACTTACCCTATAGTTCAAATGTCAAATGTTTTCCAGAGGCCCCTGTGTTAAAGATTGGTCCACAGCGTTCCATTATTAGGAGGTGATGGAACCTTGAAGAGATGGGGCAGAGGGGGAGTGGCTCAGGTCATTAGGAACATGCCTTCAAAGGAGAAATCAGAGCATAAGCCTCTTCTGACATCTCTTGCTATACCCAGGCATGAGTTAGTGGCTGTGCTTGACTACGTATGTCCTGACATGATATGCCACCTTGCCACTGGCCCAAAACGACAGGGACAATGATCATGGACTAGAACCTCTACACATTTTCTCTTTATAATTTTATTACCCCATTTATTTGTTACAGTGATGAAAAGCTGACGAATGCAACTTTTATCAGACAAAATCAATCAAAAACTGTAAAAAAAAAAAAAAAGACCCAAAGAAGTATATTAAACACATTTTCTAACCACAGCATCATGAAAACAGAAATTAACAACAGGAGGAAAATTGGAAAATTCAAAGATAGGCAGAAATTTAGTAACCCATTCCTGAACAACCAAATGGGTCAAAGAAGTCAAAGGGGAATTTGTGATGTAAAATGAAGAAAAATTAAAATGGATGTACAGATACCCAAATTTATAGGAGGCAGTAAAAGCAGTTCAAAAGGGAAGTTTGCAATAATAAACTTAAGCTGTTGATGCATCTCAGAAAGCTACAAAAAGAAGAAACTCAACTCAAACCTGGTAGAAGGAAGGAAATAACAAAAATTCAAGCAAGAAGAAACAAAATGGAGAAGACAAAGACAATAGAAAATAAACAGAATTTAACTTTTTTTATGAAAAGATGAACAAACTTGACAAGTTTAGCTCTGCTAAGGGAAAACCCAAATAAATAAACTCAGAAATAAAAGAGGTACAGGGGACTGAATTAGAACAAATTATATTCCATGCTTATGTTAAAATTAATCCTTTTGTTATGTATAACCTAAAGAGCCAATAAAAGAAGAAATGAAGGAAAAGTCATTAAAATTGATACGATCTAATATAAAGGGTTAGAGAGATTACTGTGAACAATTACATAACAGCAAGGGTTATCTAGAAGATATAAATTCCTGGACACAGAATATATCATAACTGAATCATGAAGAAATGGGAAATCAGAATAGGCTATGGGTAGAGGTTGAATCAGTAATTTAAAATCTCCCTTCAAGGAAAAGTCAAGGACCTGTTGGTTTCGCTGATGCTTCCTAAGAACAATTTAAGAAGCTGATACTAAGTAATACAAAACCTTGTGAAATCCTTCCAGAAAAAAAAGGAAGGAAGGAAATAAGTAAATAGGAAGGAATAATTCTAAATACTTCAAAAAGTGATAATTCAGTGCTATTCTGATACCAAAGCCAGACATAGATATTATAAAAAAAGAAAGTCACAGGCAAATATCCCTGATGAATGTAGATGAAAAAATCTTCAAAAAATATTAGAAAACTGAATTCAACAGTACATTAAAAGGATTGTATAAGGTGATCAAGTGACTTTTAACCCTGACATGTAAGGATGGTTAAACATATAGAAATCAATAAATGTGATATACCGCTTTAGCAGAATGAAGGTCAAAAATGACATGATGTGATTCTCTCAATAGATTGCAGAAAATCCATTTAATGAAATGTAATACCTTTCCTTCATCAAAACTCTTGACAAATTAGATATAGAAGAAATTTATCTCAAAACAATAAGAGCCCTATATTACAAGCTCACAGGTAGCAGTAGTGAAAAGTTGCAAGTTTTCCTCTAAGATTTAAGAGAAATGCAAGAATGCCTACTCTTGCCACTTCTAGTCAACATGGTACTGACAGTCTAGAAGCAATTAGGCAAGAAAAGAAATACAAAGCATAAAAACTGGAAAGGAAGAAGTAACTTATCTCTGTTGCAAATGATATGATTTTACACATAGAAAACCCCATTAATAATTTACATTCCTACCAACAATACATGAGTGGGACTACATCAAACTACAAAATAAGAAATTCTGACAGCAAAGCAAACAATCAACAGAATGAAAAGACAATCTATGAAATTGGAGAAAATATTTGCAAACACTCTCTGATAAGGGGTGAATATTCAAAGTTTAGAAGACACTTATAAAACTCAATAGCAGAAAACAAATAACCTGATTAAAAATTGGAGGAAAAAAATCCTGAATAGACATTTTCCCCAAAGAATTAATACAAATGCTCAACAAGTATATTAAAAGGTGCTCAAATCACTAATTATCAGGGGATGCAAATCAAAACTTCAATGAGATATCACCTCATTATCACCTATTATCCAAAGTCAAAAGATGAGAAATGTTGGCAAGAAGAATGTGAAGGAAAGGGGTCCCTTCCCTGGGTGGGAATGTAAATTTGTGCTGCCATTATGAAAACCATTATGGAGGACTAAAAAAATCCTCAAAATAGAGCTAACATATAATCCAGCCGTCCCACTGCGCAGACAGGTCCAAAAGAAATAAAAATCACTCTCTCAACAAGACATCTGCGCTTCTATCTTCTTAGCAGCATTGTTCACAATAGCCAAGATAGGAAAACCACCTAGGTGTCTATCAGTGGATGATTGAAATACAAAAACTCATTGTGGTGTGTATGTCTGTGTGTGCACTCACATGCAATGAAAAATGTCCAGTCTTAGAAAGAAGAGAATCCTACTTTTGTGACAACAGAAATGAACCTGGCAGACATTACCCTAAGTCATAAGTGCAACAAGCCAGACATAGAAAGATGCCGTGGAGTCTCTCAAGTGGACTTGGCTTATCTTTCCTCCAAGGATTTCACAGAGATCCAGGGTTTGAAATCGAATGAGGGACCATATTTTTCTGAAACTGTCTGAACACGTGTGTCCTGACATCCCAAGCGATAATATCAAGAGGTGAGGCCTTTTGAATAATGATTATATCATGATCTTATGCACGAGATTAGTGCTTTTATAGAACAACTAGCTTCAGGGAACTGCCTTGCTTCTTCCACCAGGAAGATGTAGCAAGAGGCATCATCTGCGAAGCAGAGAGAAAATCTTCACAACACACAGAATCTGCTGGCACCTTGATCTTGGATTGCCAAGTCTCCAGAATGTGACAAAGAAATGTCTATTATTTGTAAATCTGAACAGATGAAGATGTCTTCTATCATGGTGACAAATAGAGCCTTCATTCCTGAATGCTAGAGTTGGCTCAGTTTGTTCCAGGGTGGGATGTTTATGAATAGACATTGGTGAAGCTCCTCCCAGTCGTGAAGATTTTCCAATCAACTAGCCATTGCCTCAGACAGTCCTTTGCAGGTGCTAGATGTTGTTGACTACTTCAGACTTACTGCAGTCTGTGCTAACTACGTCTACCTTGGTTCAGCCTTGTCACTTAACCTGGGTCTTTTAGTGTTCTTATTCTCCACTGAGATAAAGGAATCCACTGAAAGGACAACATCTCCCAACTGTAGCCTGAGCCTTCAGGAGACAAGCATGATGTACCTTTTTCTGGCATTCCTGTGTGTGTGTGGTGTGTGTGTGTGTGTGTGTGTGTGTGTTTTCTGATAAATTTCTCAGTCTCCTTAGATGGCGTACTTTTGAGAACTTCAGTAGATTTCATCTACTATGGTGGCTGGAGGAGAGACAGCCCATTTCTCAAAGGAGGGCCAAGGGAGAATTTCATGGCAGAGATGAAACCTGTGCTAGTCTTAAAAAATAGGCAGCATATACATGTATGTTGAAGCAGAGAGGACATTTGTGAGGAACAGGAAATACGCCATGGAGAGGAAGTCCAGGGACGTTCTGTTAGTGAACTGCCCCACTTGGCTGAAGGGCAAGGACCAGAACAGTTGAGTTTGAAGAAAAAGTTAACGCTGCAGTCTGGCTGGGCACAATCAGGAGCCACTTATCAAAAGAAACTAACTTTATTTTTAGAACTACAACCGCCAAACAAAACAGCTCCTCAGGGAAAAACCCTCAGAGCCCAACTGCCACCACCGGCTTCCCATAAGCCTCTCACCCCCACACCAGCCTCTCCACCTCCCACAATCCTCCTGCTCTTGAGGCTGATTGGCTGGGTCTCGTGGGCAGAGCCAAAGAAGTCCCCCAATGAGCAGCTCCGTGGAGGAGCCAATCAGCTAGATGTTGCTGGGGCTGCTGTGAGCCGGCAGCTGGAAGTTTGCTGGCAGCTGGAAGTTTGCTGGGGCCCCTTTGGCTGTGGCTCTCAACAGTTAACTTCAAAATTACTTGGAAACCAGAAGCCTGGTGTCCAAATATTTGTTTAGAGAGTGATTCAAGAGACTTCTGAATCATGGGAATGTGAAATAAATTTTTTTAAGTAAACATAAAAGGGAATCGATGTAAAGTCATTCAAAATACTACTAGAAAGTCTTAGCTGGATATACTGTAGGTGCACAGTCAGTTTTTATTATGGCTGTTTTAGGTTCTGAATCTGTAACCGACTTGGGATCTATATCAAGCGTGGGGTTTCCAGGCCTCCTTGTCTCTACATTTCATTGTTACCTTTTTCATTCAAGTTAGCGTCTCTTTACTGACAGTGAATTGTGCTTTCACTCGATTATCAATATTCTGTCTTCAGATCTGACTGATGGCATCTTTCAAGAGAAAAAAAAAATCTATTACTTAAGTGAGTGACAGAGATCAGGTATCATTTAGACAAATGTGTGCTTTTTGCAATCATCAAGCCTATTTATAGGGGAAGATAACATACTGACAACTTTATGAAACATTTGGCTTATGCTCACTGGTGAAATTATTCTTTCTTCTCTTTCAAATTTTAAAGTTATGCGTTTCCAACTTACTTTCTAGTGTAATACATCAGTAACTAGGTGAAATTAATTTCCCTCATCTTCCAAAGCAATACTTGCCAGGTTTTTAGATAACTTTGATACCATTAAAGGTAAGTACTTTGGAAGAAATATAGTTTTGCCTTGAAGATTCCATTGTCTGGTATTCAAGGGTGTTTTGTTCTGATTATTCTTTCCTAAAGAATACTTTGAGGTTAAATTAAATGATTCTTTAAACATCTTAGGCATAATGTTTTTTTTTGCTTGCTTTTTTTTCTTGCTTGTTTTTTGCATAATGTTGTTTTTATGAAGCACACCTAATTTTCTTACTTTTACTTATAGTATAATTTTAGCGAGGTTCTCTGGGGCAGGCATAAATACCAAGGGATCTTCAGGTTTTCTCTGACTCATGCAAAGGAAAGGAAATTTTTCATTCTATCAATAGACTTTTTTTTTTAAATCCTAAAGTGAAAATATTTGTCTTAAATTTTATGTCAGTATCTAAATGCATAAGGAATTACTACAGGAAGTAAACAAATTATTAAACATTTTACAAGGTAGTTTACCAAATATAATAGTAAGGAATCAATAGAAACAGAATATTTGGAAACACATGTTAGAGAAAGTAAAATAAAGCATTGATATGCATGCGCGAACTGAGAAGCACATCAGTATGAAATAAAATGAAACTAAATCCGGAGCGGCTCCATATGCCCTGCAATAATTTAGCATTCTTATTTTCCACACAAATTTCTGGTTTTGATCTGGTTGCTGCTAATTTATGAACTATATTACAAAAAAAAAAACCAATTAGCTAACTATTTAATTCCCACTTTTACTTATCCAACTCTATTCCAACTTTTCAGCCAAGATTTTAATTGATTTTTGTAGTAGCCAGTTGTTAATAGGATAATTTGTCAATACAATAATAAAACAATTGTCTCAATGACTGTAGGAACTCAGTTCATCAGATAGCAAAGTTGAGTTTTGTTTCATTAATTGAACGCAGGTGTAGGATTTGTTGGATGAAAGATCCAAATCCCTGTGGAACTGTGGAAATCTGGGTCAGAGATCACTGAAAAATTAACAAAGCATGATAGGTCAACAGTGGCCAGACAGGTGTCTCCCTGGGCTTTGCTTCTCTGGATCACTTCCTGTGCTGGTATTTAAACACTGGTCTGTTGAGCTTGGGCATGAAGGTCAACACATGGATTTCTGAGTCTGCGGTAAATTAGAAGCCGGGTAGGATTCCTTAACTTGCAAACACATGATCCCAAACACCCTGCCAGTATTAACTTCGCAGGGCAAAATATTTCCCTATGTGTTTTCACTGTGCCAAAGACACTAATGAGAAATTTTACCCAGTCTTGAGATATGGATGTTAATCTCAAAAGAGATGCAAATAAGTTATTTTTCTAGAAAGGAAAAAATAAAATAAAACATAAGACACAAAAGGGGCATAGAATTGTTGAGAAAAGGAGATGATGCTAGTCAAAATATATTTGCTCTTCTTAAGAGCATATTGAAAATTTCAAACACATTTTTTCCTCTCTAGCGAATCTGTAGACATGACACTTGCAATTCTTTTTTTTTTTTTCTGTCATTTTTACTATACTGTTAAAGAGTCACTACTTTGAATTTGTGTTTTGGTCTCATTAGTATTCTCAGTGATGCCACAATAGAATTATTCTTAAGTATCTACACAACAGTTAGTACAAGACACAGATTGGATACAGACCATAATATATGACACTGCAGGAGTGCACTGTTGTAAGGACTCCTTCAGGGCACACAAACCCCTTAAATGAGCAGGCACACACAGAAACCATAGCTTAACTGTGGCCTTTTTAATGCTTCGACACCCTACAGCACATATGTGCACACACATACATGCAAGCACCAAACATTTTTTTCCTTACTAAGTAACAACTTTAAAAAAAAAATAAGTTTAAGAATTCTTTATCCAATGCTCCCAACTGAAAAGCAAAGAGCTATGTGAACCCATCTGACACTTTGAACTTTTATATATCTATGTTTTATTGTATTGCAGGAATTACTTATGCTACTTAAGAGATGCTCATCTGCCAAGTAATTCTTTGATAGTACTCTTTTGGGTAGATGTATATACATTTTTTCTTATTTTCTATATTTTGTAGATTCTAAAATGTATACTTTTCCATAGTTAACATCTTTAAATATTAGACTGATTCTTAAAAATCACTATTTTATCAGAGTTTATGGTAACGTTGTGGTTTCAGGTCTCATTGGGTCATGCAGTAATGATGTATATTGTACATGGCAGTTTAGATTTAAAGGAATACTGATGCAAACTAGCCTTCATTTCTATGATAATAATATTGCATTTGTTCAACACCTGCTAATGTGCTCGCTCATGATCACACCCAATGAGAATAAATAATGTTAACAGAGAATAATAATCAACCATTGTTGGGGGTTGGGAGAAAGGCTCAGTGGAGACAGTGACCACAGAACAGGGAGCAGATGGGTGTGCTGATCTCTTCAGACTAGAGGGCGGACACGTTCCTCTTTAGTGACCCACAAAGAAAATTACCTGGACAGGCCCACAGTTACATGAGAAAAACACTAAGGGAAACCTTTCTGTTCACCCCAAACTCTAGCATGTCAGTCTGAAGACAAAAGGTGGTAGCTGTTATTTCCTGGATTTTAGAAGCAGGAACTTCACAGGGCACACGCTTAGTTTCTATGTTACAGATGTGCAGTTCAAGTCACAGAGCGATTCAGTGATCTCAGAGTGCTGGAACAAAGAGGTCGTTTTACTCCAAACTTAGCACTCTTTCTGATTCACTTCTGTCTGCATATGACCTATTCAGTCTTACTCCCTTCACCTATAGGTGAAACTCATTGTTGTGCAGATTCTGCAGACATAACCCAATTCCTTCAGATCATTTATTCTGAAATTTGGAAAACAGAGGAAAGTTCCCCAATGTCTATTTCTCTGGCATATTCTTTCCAAAGGCTCGGTCAACTAAAAACCAACTTAAAAAATCACAAGGTCAACTGTCTTCAGGGTATTTAATAAAACTTGACCAATATTTTTTCTACTAAGCAAAATTTGATTTAGATGTATGCTCTATTTCCCAAATAGTGGATACTAAATTTTATTGCCTGAATTTTAAAATGTATTTCAAATCACATTAAGATTTATTCTATTTTTACATGCTCCAGAACACATTAAAATCAATCTTACTTTTACCTACTCAAGTATTTAATGTACGAATAAAAAGTTTATCAGTCACATTCAGTGTTTAAGTGTTTTTTTTTTTTTTTCAAGTATAGTCGTGAAACCCATGTGCTACCTGCAAACACACTAGACTTGAGATATATGGAAACGATCCAAATGGAGTGAATGGAGTGGTGGGTGGATGAGACCCTCCCGACAGGGAAGTCCAGTTTTGCTATCTGGATGGTTAAGATCAAATCTCTTATTTTGTCTGTTAAGGGAGATAATTTTTGTTAGATCTGGATATTACAGAAGAAAAATTAGGGAGGAGAGATTGATTTAAATTACTTAAACTGGTCAACCGTGTATGTACATATCTGTTAACTACAGGACATCTGCTTTTCTAACATGAGCCAAGAAAAGTCCAGCTTGACCACCAACTGAGTTGCTATTTGGGAAGGTTCTGCCCAGGTCTTCATAAGGACCTTGCATCTCTCAGGCCCTGCCCTCAAGCTACTTTCCCAACACTCGTCAGAGGATGGGTACTTTGGTAGGTATATTCCCTTTTTTGTTATTTATTCTATTATGAGCTTAATCAAGTTAGACTTGATGATGGTTCTTAGTGGTTCAAATTTCAGTTCTTTGCAATCAGAAAAACAATTTCTCCCTTCTTGATGATAATGATGTTCTATAAATGAAGCTTTTTAAAAATTCAGTTTCTTTCATCAAAAATTGATTCCACAAAGTATTTCCATTTCTCCCTCTTTCCAGTGCCAAGCAACACTGCTGGCTGAGGTCCCCACAGACAACCAGAGAGAAATGCAACCAAAAGCTTCATCTCTCAGGGGTATGAAAGACAGATGTGAGCTCACCTAAACTAGACAATAAAGTTTGAACCATTTGCTATCTACTGGAATTTGCTGTTAATTATTTTTGAAATCTAATTGTAAAATAAATGCCCATCTATTGAAGATTTGGGGGGAAAAGAATCTTAAAACAAAACAATCTCCTGTTTTAAAAAAATGAAAATAAATTACACAAGATTTTTAAACGACCAGGTGGCCCCAGTACAATTACACAAATGGAATACATTTAAAAATTATAGATGACAATTTGAAGCGATTTTACACTTTTATATTTCAGAGTTGGCAAGTGAATAAATGTCATAGTTTTTGTACTGTTTTAAAATTAAATAAATGCTCCATTTTGAAGGTAAGCTTTGCAATTTGATGCCAAACAGTGATTGCCAAGAGCACTGCAGACAGTGCCAGAATGTCACTTACCTTTATTCAATTAGGAAACTGCTAGAGAAGGTGTCTTTCCAGTTCCACCCTGAGTCATTTCCTGAGAGCGCTCCATGCTCTAGTCTGCCCCCTTCTCTTTTGGTTTGAACTGCAGGAGAAACACATTCACAAAAAATCAATACAAACGGCTGCCTTGTGTTTCTCCACAACCAGAGATTTATTTATTGACATTTCAGGTTATACAGAAAGGTTTTTGTGGCAAGACATGAGCTGGTGGCTACAGTAGAAGAAAGATAAAGTGGTGCCACACTCTTGGTGGCCCACCAAAGCTGAGTCATAGTACAGTTCCACATTGAGAATCAAGCATATTCAGGCTCTCACAGACTTCTAGAAGATTCCTAGATGTATGTAGAGAATGGATTCAATTACATCAAAATTACTTGACCATACTGATCGAATCTCGATTTTTACATGTGTTTTATTTTGTTTGCTAGCCATAGATAATTCAAACCACATCTGAGTTTGAAACAGCCCCCTTGCTTGACTTGCTCAAAATTATTTCTTTCTCGGACTCCTGTACTATATAATATCGCCAGCAAATGCTCTTCTTTCTTTGCATGATGGACCCAGAGTTAATGGAATCATGTCAGATTTGTCGTTTCAGGATCATGTGGTAAGGCCGTTCAGACACAATTAGACACTTACCTTGAGTAGTTAAGATGATAAATTATTATTATGTGCACACACACATTAATGAATACATAGAAACAGAGGTAAATACTGACGGTAATAAAATATAAAGACACAGAGAAATCTGGCTAGTGGGATTCCAGCCTGTACCACTGATTTTCATGTTACTTCAGCAAGTTTCTTAGCCTATCTGGATTTTCATTTGCTTATCTGTGAAATGGGGACTAAATAGTACCAAAGCCAGAAGGTATGTAGATATTAGTAATGAGGATTAAGCATATAAGATGCAAAATACAACCCTGGAAAGACCAGACTAGTCCTTATACTTTCTGTCAAATCATGTTCCACAATATCTTATTGATATTCAATAGATTATATTTGGGGAAAAATATCTTCCATGTGAATGCATCTAAGAGAAGTTTTAATTAAATTTTATTTTTAACCTAAATGTTATGATTATATTCCCATGGTTCCACTCTTGTAGTTATGTAAATGTCTTAAAGATTCAGTAATTTATAACTATCAAACTGACGAGCATATTTTTTTGATTGGAACATGATGAAAACTGGAGCCCTCAACATTTCCAAGGGATCCTTTCTTTATTTTTCATTAGTAAATTTTTGGTAACACATCCCTATAAATTACAGCCATCTATCATTACATTATTTGTTTTCTAAACTAAATATGAATTTTTATGGCTTCATCTTCCAAACCTTCATATGTGGATAAAATTCTTCTAGAAAATTTTGTTGTATTTTTGGCAAATATTCTTGGTTAGATGAGAAGGGAAGAAAATGTTTTCCTGTTGTTTTTTGAATGTACTTATACTCAAGTAGGAGTAGATGCAATTTTCGTAAAGCAGTAGCTGATGATAATACTAAAAGAAGAAAGAAAAACAGATAGACCGACAGACTGGTGAATAATATGTGGAACAAAGTAAATGTATGTGTGTGAGTTTATGTGTGAGTTTGCATGTGTGTGTGTGAGTGTGTGTGTGAGTGTGTGTGTGTGTGTGTCTGTGTGTGCGCGCATGCGCACAAAACTGTGTTCCTTCTCTTAGGGCTGCATAGGGCATAAGTTGTTTTCAAGCAAGCCTAGGACTCCTACAGCTCCAGCTGTCATGTGTAATTAAACATTTGGCCTCCACAATTACTCTTCAGTGTACATATGCCAGCATTTCAAGCCTGGAATATGCATTTCAAAGAAGAATAATTCCCTGGAAATCCTAAATTGACAGGAGCAAAGACAGCCTGAAGGAAAGTAGTCAGCGAAAACTGTAAGGTCGGGATCTGATGATTAAAAAAGAAACTTCAAGAAGAACTTCAACCCTTAACTAAACCAATGGGAAAAGGAACGACAGTTGGCAAGCAGATTTCTGCATGGGGATTCTGACTAGGGAACCTCTTGGGGTAATTTAATATTATCAGTGTGGTTCACCTTGCTGTATTCAGTCTTACCATTAATATCATTTAAACAGATATTTTTCTTAAAGCGCATTTGGCATCACTTATTTCTTCATGAATCTTTAAAATATTAAATTTGACGATTCATGTTGAGTCTGTAGTTGATTTATCGAAAAGCATTCCTCCCCACTCTTCTGTCTTCCCCGCTTAGCTCCTGCAGGACAGATGATTCCACTTATGAGTAGATGCTGGTATCTCAGGGAAAAATTGAAAAAAATGCAATGCTGAGCTGACGTTTCCTTGCAATTCCCTTTTTATAGCCATTCGTTTTAATTCCATTTCCAATGGTGGCAGAATAAACCCAGGAATTTAAGTGTTTATTAAAATGGGATTTTTTAATTGAATTAATATATTGTCGATGCATTTTCAGGCCAATCTCTTATGTATAGTCACTGTTAGGAATGCTGCATTCAGAAAGTGTGTGCAAATATTTTCAGATAGCTTCAAAAATGTTAGCAAGAAGTGGAGAATAGAACTCTTCAACTTTCTTTTGCAGCCTCAGGGAAGCAAGGAAAGGCTAATTCAGAGGAGTGTGAGGGCCTCCTATGCTGTGTTCTCTCTTCTCAGCAGCAGCCCAAAGACAACATGCACATGATTATGAATATTCAGGGAACAATTTAATCCTCTACTCCACTTTGGAATTTTCCTAAAAATCCCAGTTATGTGACTTATGAGGCTATTTATGGGGCACATTTTTTAAAAAAAATTTCAACCAGAATTAAATGTAACTATGAATCATTTGTCTCCATAAATTTACCAGCCCAGAAAATAACTTATTTTTTAAATACTTGTGTAACACGAATTTTCATTATTGAGGAGACCTAGAACTAATAAAAAGTAATAAAACTTCCAACCTCCCTCTCAAATGAGAAAACTTAACATCATTCAAGCCATTACTCAATGTTTGAGTGAAATGACAGATGAAACTTACAAATGTTTTTCAAAATGAAAAGAGAAGGCTTTGACAGAGTGAACTAAATCTTTACAAGTTAAGTGGTAATAGTCCCCAAAGTTCCCATTCAGTAAAGGCAGGATGAATCCAAGAAACATCTGTATTTTCCTATGTTGGTAAATCTTTCAGGATGTATCTAAACTTACCTAGAGTATTATAATTACATAAGACAAATTTAATATGAATGCTGCATTTTAGACAGAGGCAGACAGACACATTTCTATTAATTGGAAATGAGAAATTTTGATCTTTGTAGGGCAAAGATATATATATATATATATATATATATATATATATATATATATATACACAAATGACTATAGCAAGGGCAATTTGAAGATAAACTCACATTATTAAGTCATTAATCCAATTATATTTATCTGATAAAACAAATCTTAAGATGTAGGACCAGACTACCCGAGGTTACAAGGAGTTAGCCTGTCTCTGGAAGCTGTTTGAATGAACAGCCTACCTTGTTAGATGAGATAAAATGTCTCCTAGCAGTTTTGAATATTTACCTTGAAGAAGCATGATGTACTGCAATTTGTGATTTGCTGAATACCTATGCAAACTCCACCCAGTCTATACTGCAGCAGATGTTTAAAAAATATTTAGAAACAAACAGTATAGATATTTTTTAAATGTTGTATTCACTTCATGGAGCTTGGTGTAAAAGTTTTCTCTTTTTATTTAAAATTGGTTCTTAGATTGTAAGGAATAATTAACAGAAATAATGATTTGAAGAACAAGGAGGAAAGAAAGGAGAAGAATCAGAAAAGAAGAAATTGGATAAATAGAAGAGTTTAATGTTGCCTTGGGGGCATTGACTGAGATCTGATCATATTTGAATTCTCTATATTGAAACTAGAAACAAAGAAAATAACTGTCAAAATATTTTTATATTAGCTGAATCAGTGAAATCACCATTTGTGAGAACATAAATTGGAAGGGCATCTGCATATGTATTTAGACTATTTATAGAACACAGATATCAACTGTAAGAAACCAAATAACCTGGTAAAATGTTTGAACAGATATTTAATCAAAGAAGAGATGTATATGTAGATAGCACATAGGCAAATTAAAAAAAAAAACCCTCAACACTATTAGTCATTAGGGAATTACGATTTAAATTTAGAGAAGATACTATTACGTACCCAATGGAATGGACTTTTTAAAAAACTGGAAATGCCAAATACTGATAAGAATGTAAGAATTAGAATTCTTCCATGGCTAGTGGTAAAGCAAAATGGTGTGGCCACTTTGGTACCAATGCATGAAGTTAATTTTTTTCTAAAGTTACATTTGATTGCAGTCTAGCAGTCTCACTCCAAAGTAAGTATATACCAAATAAAAATTCTCCGCAGACTAAAACAAAAAAGGTATACAAATGCTTTTAAGGCTTCTTTCATAATTACTAAGAACTGAAAGTAATCACAACAGCCTTCAATTGATAAATGTATTAAACAAACTCTTACTAAAGTTTAACTCTTATTAAAGTTAAACTCAATTGGAATATTATTCAGCCTTAAAGAGGAGGAGATTATATACATATACATATGCAGTATGCATGCATTGCAAAGCTAATACACAAAGCAAATCTCAAAATAGATCTGTAAGGAGGATACCCTTTACCCTGTGAACATAACCATTGCTGCCTTGCCTCTGTGATTGATATTAAAACTGACATTTTTCTTTTCTCATTTACCTTCTCCCTCTCCCCCACCTAAACTTTGCAGAAGCAAGATTCCCTTTCTTCCCATCCTAGGGTGAGTTATCTGTCCTTGAGCAAACGCATACTACAGGAGTCAAGTAATTCCGACTTCAGGGATGCAGCCGGAAGACCTAAGAAATGCTATCTCCCAAGTCTACTGGTGAATTTCACCCTCTGGCAAGACACACCTGGAATGCCACTGTTGTGTCATCTCCTTAAAAGTCCTCTGTTCCCCCTGACTGGCAGAATCACAGTGTCTGGTACAGGAGTTCAGTGTGTTTCTCCTTTGCTAACAAAACTTCTTTTTCTTTTTTCTCAAAGCCATGTGCTCATTATTGGGTTGGCATTGGGGACAAAGGGCCAAGCTTTCAGCAACATATTCTGCATTCAATTTATTTTACATTGTGAAGAAAGCTGAACTACTGAGTTAGAAAAAGTCCAATGGACCAGGTTGGGGCGGCATAGACCCATAATCTCAGTGACCAGTGAGGCTGAGGAAGGAGGATTGTAATTTTGAGGCCAGCAATTTAGCAAGGCCCTAAGCAATTTAGCCGTACCCTGTCTCAAAATTTAAAAATAAAAAGATCAGAGGACGTGGCTCAATGGTGAAGCTTCCCTGGGTTCAATCGTCAATACAGAAAAAGAAAAAAAAAATGCAGTGGTTTCCAGAGCCTTGAGGCAGAAAAGTGGTTTGCCTACAAAGAAACTAACAAGAACTTGTATAGCTGGGCACTGTGGCACATGCCTATCATAGCAGAGGCTCCAGAGGCTGAGGCAGAAGGATTGAAAGTTCAAACCCAGCTGCAGAAACTTAGCAAGGTCCTAAGCAACTTAGTGACATCCTGTCTCAAAGTTAATCTTTTTTAACATTTTCATTAATCCAGAGACAGCTCTGAAACCTTAAGGGTCCTTGGAAAGAGAGAAACAGTTAGTGGGTGGAAGAGATAATTCCCCAATTGTCTTTTTATTTAAATTTCTTTTTTAAAGTACTGGGGATATGGCTCAGTCGTTAAGCCCTTCTCTGTTCAATCTAAATAACTTACAATGGGACTGAATGATTCTTTTTCTGTGTGAGATGCTGGTGACAAAACTTTATACTTTTTTTTTTAACTCAGCCAGACATGAGTTATGAGCATTGATTGATCCCAAGAATCTCTGGCCGGCCTGGACACCATAACAATATTTCCTATCTTCAAATAAAGAAAAAAATCACAGAGCAGGAACCTAAAAGTGGCTGACTTTTTCTTCATGTGAAGCATACCATGTGTAATTCTTCATGTAATAAATGAAAAGTGAACTCGTAGAATTTGGAATTAATGAAGAAGGGAAAACTAATACCATTCTCAAATGAAACTGACTGGATTGTCAGGTTGTAGACACAAATGTGAGGGAATTATGTAAAATAAGCAATAATGTACAGAGATTATGATGGCTTGATACTAGAAAAGGAAACTGGTACATCTGATAACTACCACTGCAGAAAAAAATGTTTTTTATTCATATATATTAGAAGAGACATTTATTCCAAAACAATATGACTATTAATCCAAAGAGAGCTTTCTTTCTCTATTTAATACACACACACCCCCACACAAAATAAATAAATAAATAAATAATCAACAGGGCAAAGTCAATAATTCTGGTGAATCTCTTATTTGCAAGGCTAAACTATGATCAATTAAGTGGAAAAAGAAATCACCTAAACAAGCTAGCATTATTTTAGCCTAGGTTTTTCAACAACAGTGCTAACTTCCTCAGACAGTAAATAAAATTCTACGGAAATTGGAGCAAAAGGACATTTCAAGAGTTTTATAACCAGGTGAAGTTTCCTTCAAGGTCAAAGGAACCAAACTGACACCAAGAATCCATTTTGGAAGAAAACACAAGAGTGTCATTTGAGGATGAAATTTAACAAACCAAAAGTTGAAATAAAATTAGTAATTAAATATCAAAGACTTAATGGCAAGAGCTAAACAGTAACATAGAGCTTTTAAAAAATATAAAACCAAGATGAAAATTTACATATACCTAATATATACTACTGCTGTCAAACACGTTGACAATCTACAAATAAATCTATAAATATAAAAGTACCACAAAATATGAAGTAACATTACATAAGGATATGCAATTGCATTTATTATTTTATCTTCACAGAAATGTTAAATATTTGTAAAATTAAAATACATAATCATTAAAAGGAAAACGTGATACTAACCCCAAAGTCTTTCTTTCTTTAGCTTATTTTTTTTTTAAATTAGGTGAATAAACATCTACTGGATAATTAACAACTATTACAATTTTATCTTTTTTCTTTTCTTATTTACTATTACAATTGTATTCTTTTTCATTTCTTAAATATTTAAGTAAAACAAAATTCAAGAGTGTGCAGAAACATATGCATTGAGAGTGTTTTTTCTCATAATGGGAAATGAGTAATTTTTAATTTACTGTTTGCATTATTCCGTATTGCTTAATTTTTTTTGGTAATGAGCACAATTTTAAATAAACAATAATGCTATGGTAAAAGTGATGAGAAGCATTCTTCTTTGTATAATATGCAGTTAAAATAAAAGGTGATAAGAAAGCATTATTTTGGGTTTCTGTATTTAGGCATGTGTCTGATATTATTACAATGATTATGCAAGATAATGAAATGAGGCAGTACTATGTGCAAATAGTTTTCTTTCATACACCAAAGCTTGGGGGTATTAGTGGTACCTGGAGTCCATTGCGTGGATTGGTGATGAGATAGCTAAATGCTTAAATAGCTCACACAAAAAAAAGTATCTTCATCAATTACTATGTCTGTCAAGAATAAAAGAGATGGCACACATGAATTTATCTTAAAAGGGGAATATGTGTACTTTATTTTAGGTATGTACCTATAAAATCACTAAGATCCTGAAAAGTGAGATTATTTTGTAAGGTGCACCATGCCAGTTGGAGTCCCAAATGGTACTACTCCAAAATACAACACCTTGGAATTTGAGAAAACAGAAGTTCCAGGAAGGCCATCCTCACCATCTCACACCCTTTTCCCTGAGCTGGCTATAAAAGAATTCTGTGATGAGATATAGGATTACAAAAAAAAAAAAAAAAAAAAAAAAAAGAATGACCAGGGATGGTAGGTCTCTTCCCCCAAGTTCATTATTAGATCATATCCCCTTTGTGCAATCAATCTCCACGAATTTTCAACTTTCACTCTCCATTGAACTTAGGCATGAAAATACACACCATAGTCTGTTTCATGGTATCTTCATTTCTGAAGACTCTCCTGACATGTAAAAGTCACACTTGGATTTGTGTGCTTTTCTCTTGTTGATCTCATCTGTGTTTTGTTGCAGATGCTTCAACCATGCACATAAAGATGGACAAGTAAAGAAATCATTTTTTCTCTTACACCAGTGTCAACATAATACAAAACATCTTGAGTTCAATGAACAAACATTAGATAGGATACTACATTATCTTAAAGAAGACGAAACTGTCATAAATTGACTATTAGTCAATGTGCTCTCCATGAGGCCTCAGGAGGTAATGGGGCATATGCTACCAGAAACTGAAGAAGGGTGGATCTTTGTTGTATCTTAGTGGAAAGTTTATTGGAATTGGGTCCTAGTTGTAGATACAGGGGTGGAGAGAGAGAGACAAGAATCAGGGACACAACGTATAATCCCCAAGGCACACTCCCAGCGTCCCACTTCCTCCAGCCATGCCCCACCTGCCTACACTTACCACCCAGTTAGTCCATTCAAATTACTCATCCATCAAATGCATTAATCCACTGATGAGGTTACAGCTCTCAGATCTAATCATTTCACCCCTGAACATTTCCTGCCTTAACACAGGCTTTGGGGGTGGGCATCTCATATCCAATCCATAGTACTTATATACCCTTCTATTTCTATGGGGAAAGGAGAGAATGAGGAATGTAGACAATATTGGGCGGTATAAATGACTACCAGGGGGAATGAAGAGTCCCGTAGACAGAAGTTAGTTTGCACATGATTCTCTTTGGAATTTGCACGAGCCCAAGGGGCAGACTTCATTTCATATCAAAGTCCATCCAGGGGTGGGTCCATTCCTCGGTCTTATTTTTTCAAATAGATGAGATTTCAGGAATGGATAGAAGGCAATGGTGTCCCTGCAGCCATCTGGTCCTTAATGCAGATAAGGAAACTCCTAAGAGTCTTGGCCTATGCCTGGGTAGGGAGAAGCAATACAAGTTTTTCTTTTGGGTCAAATGCTCAGCCTGCCAAAAACATCCTATGTCTTCAGATGCTATTCCCCAAACTTCAACGCTGGGAGAACCCAACTTGTAAAAGATGATCTTGGACAATTAGTTAAGGAGATTTCTAGAAAAACACTGAAGGCTTTTGTTGTTATTGTTGTTGTTGTTATTTTGTTTTTGTGCTGCTGATAGCAAAATGTTAAGAAATTAATTGAGCAAACAAACTTTTACAGTGGAAGGAAACAAGAAAATGCATGGGAGAATTCTTGTCTTATTTGGATGGCAAAAGACAACGGAATTGAGAGATTCACTCACATTGTAACAGAGTAAAATCCAGCACTTGACTAGATAACTTTTTACTGAAATATTAGAAACCTGAAAAGATCAGATTTTTGAGACACACAAAAGACTCTTTGAAGAGCTTTGGGGTATGACTCTCAGAGCTGCTTAATCAGGTAGGAGGGCCTCTGGGAAGACCAAGGGTCTCTGCAGAAGACAAAGAAAGAAAAGGCACTCTATCAAAGGCATTCTATCTCATGGAGGAAACCAACATGAAATTCACACAGCAACTCCTATAGTTGTTTAGAGTGGTATCCAACTGAAATATCGTTAGCGTGGACATCAAGGGACAAGGAGAAGAGAAAAGGAAAGAAGAAAGTTGGAATGTCCAAATTCTACTGGAAGAAGCGGACTAGTGAAAGCACTGGGCTGCAAATATCAGTTTGGTTGTGTGAGACGGTTCAGGCTTCTGTGAGTGGATCCAACCTAATCACATGAGTTCCCTAAAAGCAGAGGCGTTACTATGCACGATGCGGAAGCTTAGACAGCTCATAGGAATCAAGACAAGTCTCCATCTAACAGGAAGCAAGTAATGGGGGACCTCAGTCCTACAGGAAAAAAAAAAAAAACTCAACTAAATGCAGCCAATTCCCAGAATGACTGTGATAGGAGATCTCCCTTCAGAGTGCCCATTCAGGAATGCCATCGGCCACCACCTTGATTTCAACCTTGCGGAAATGTAAGCAGAAGATTCAATCAAGTCCGCCTGCATTTCCAAATTACAAAAAACAGCACTCTAAAAATTGTGTTGTTTTCAGCTACTAAGTTTAGGCAATAATGTTATTCCAGCAACAAAATACTGATACAGCCTCATAGGAATTTTGACACTAACGTTGCTAAGAGTAACATAAAAGAGAAGCATATCACCTGAACTAAACAGAAAGCCATGACAATACAAGATTCAAAAAGTGGCCCAGAACAGTTTCCATCAGTTCAGTGAGCACAGAAGCATAGTAAAACTATTAAGCCATTTGATTTTTGTTGTCAGAAACAATTTTGCCTTTTAACTACCAAATTGATTACTGATTGCAAATTAGAATGGTAAAACTTTTCCATTTTTAGTGTTATAAAAGCCACAGGTGACAGCAACCTCTGAGAAGACCCCAATGTTCCCCTTTCCCTGGTGTAATACTCTCCCATACTACACGAGGGTCTGTGCGCCTAGTGAAACATAGAAGGTGTAGTGGCGTGTCACCTCCACTGTTAGATCATAGAAAGCAATGACACTTTTTTCTTGGGCTGTCTCCTTCTCCTGATATTTCTGAGAGAAGCCACCTGCAAGGTCATGAGCAGCCCTGTGAAGATGTTCATCCAAAGAGGAAGTAGTCGCCAGCCGTGAGTCCCATGAGGGCTGTCCTGGAAGTGGGTTGCCAGCCCAGCCATGCCTTTGGATAATTGCAGCTGTTGTTGACATCTTCAGAGACCCTGAGTCAGCACCACCCAGCTCATCCACCCTTGAATTCCTGACCTACAGAAACTGAATGAGACGAGTGCTTTTGGGTTTTAATCACTAACGTGGGGTAATTTGCTACATGGCAATAGATAACAAATGTACCTTATGAGGTCAAAAAGATTATTCCTTTCCCAAGCAATTATCCATATAAAATAAGCAATAAAATCAACAGGTCAGTTCATATCCAAATCAAATTTTCATTAAAACCTGTTATAGCACACTCATAAAACTCAACACATAATTACCATTAGACTTCACCAGAGCAAAGATCATAGCCCATGTTCACCATTATCGATTGCCTAAGGTTTCCTAAGGTCATGCCTACCCTGATCTCATGTGCACACACAAACACCTACACGCACTCACAGAATATTTAAATAATATTTTACAAAGAATGGTCTGATGAATGCATAAATTGAACAAAATATATAATTGCAAACTGTTACCTACTTTTCATAAGCCATGATAGATATATACCTTGTCCTCGTTCTTTGGCAAGAGCGTGAGTAATTCTTGTTTAGTACTGTGTGCTTGTTGACCTTCCAGCAAGATTTGACAGCAACTCACAGTTCCACTGATCATGTATTGCTATTGATCAAGGTCACCTCAAGAAATCCAGATGCCTCCTGGAAAATAGAAATTAAAGATCATAATGGTGGATGCAACTGGAAAGGTTTGACCAAAAAAAAAAAATGAGTGAAAATAGCATTGAAGCTCTGATATTTTGGTAGTGGGTGATCGATGTGGCTGACAATTGCTGCTTCTTCATCAAAATAATCACTTCAAATTGCACGTTGGGGATGCACTTTGCAGGTGTGCCTAGTGACATAGCAGTGAGGCAAAAGTCATAGCACATTGAGTCATTGCTATCACTCAAGGAAGATGAGTGTCCTGAGTCTCTTCTAAATGCTGCTGTAGCAGGAACATGTGCATCAGGAGTTATTTTGGGTTTGCCTCTAAGCTCTTTAAACCCAAGATCACTGAGAGAGCCTGCCTGTGGCGTCACTTGACACCTCTGCCTCTTATTTTTTTTTTGAATACACCAGCAGCAAAAGAAACGAATATGGCTCAGACTCATTAAAACTGATTGTCAAGACACCTGCTAGGTAAGCACTCTAGGTGCAAGTGACCGGAATTCATATTCTGTTTCCTGAAACAGCAGTGAGAGCTGAAGAGTTCTATGGCCTGCAGACAATACTGTTAGGAAGAAAGAGTGATGTCTGATGGGTTATCTGACGGCAATGGTTTCATTCACAAAGCAGAAAAGTCACTGGGAGAAGGGAGGACAGAAAACATTTGCAAAGATATCCTTTGACCGAAACATATTCTAACTGCTATTTCTGCCATTCGACACCTCAAAGGCTCTGCATTCAGGGGGGTGGGGATCATGAAAATAAATTGTGGCAATTGGGATTTATCCCTTAATTATTGTTTATTTCTCTCTTGCTCTGTTATGATCCTCTGTCTATATGTCTATGTATCTAAATATTTTGTTAAGTGTCAGGAAGTTTAAGTTGAATAAAATTGCACAGCAGTGCTCTTGGCAAATTGATCACACACACACACACACACACACACACACACGAATAAACTCCTTTTAAAGTTGGGTTATTTGAATCAGACAAGCCATCTTAAATTTCATTTATTCAGTAGAAACTTTAATAAACCCTATGGAATGAATAGGTTATAAAAATTACAGAGATGCATTTCTTCTTTTAAACTTGACTCTTACTATTGAAAATAGTGGGTTACCACTATTTACAATAGTAAGATATATTTGTATTTACAAGTGAGTATGTGTGTGTATTCACAGCACAGAACTCATATTAGGAAGTGAGAAAAGTCTGAAAAATCAATTGAAATTTAAAAAGAAATGGAGTCAAATTTGGGGGTTTGGAGATTAGGTTTTATTATCTGTAGAGATAAAGCTGGGAGTTAGCATAGCTTTAATTAAAACCTTGAACCACCAAAATACTGGAATTCTGATCAGTCTCCCTTCTTAAACAGGGTTGGCAGATAAAAAAGAAGATACAGTTAAATTTGGATTTCTGAATAACAAGTGATGTTTGCACTTTAAGTATATCACGAATTTTCCATGGGATCTGTGTACACTTCTAAACAATCTGTTTATCTGAATTCTAAATTTAAGTGAGTATTCTGCCTATTTATTCACAAAATGTGGCAAATGTACCTGTCTACTTTCCCTTCCTCCAGAGCATAGCTTGCTGTATTTCACTGGTTAGTTGTATGTTTATTGATAAGTTGTTACATCTACATAACTTTCCTTTTAAAATACTTTTATTTATTCAGTGTTATTTCCTAGTCATAAAACAGATTCTTTTCACGTGTTAGTGTTTTCATTTCAAAAATTTGAACACTTTAAAAACATACCATGAGAAAATAAGATGGAACAAATGAATGAAAGTGTCAATTTCATGTTAAGTGTAAACATTATCAATGTTTTCATTTCTTGTGGTGTTGCTTGATGACAATAGTCAGTTGAGAAAAGAAAGCAGTATTTACAGCATGTCTAATTACAACTCAATAAAGACATGCAATGCCTGAATAGATTCTCTAGCCAACATTCTTGCCCTTGCCTAGTCCAAAGAAATCTAGGCCCCCACAGGTTCCCTTTGCAAAATGACATAATAGCCAGGTAACGTTAAGCAGAGTTGACATACCAATTGCTCTTTGACTGACCTTGGGGGATCTCAACTAAGTTAACATTCAAGAAGATATTTTCTCTAAATCTTATAATGTCATTACACTGTACTAAATGTGAATAACATGACCGAAACTTAGAAAATATTTTTTATAAAAAATCAAGCAAGTTGCAGAACTGAAATTCATAGCATGTAAGTCAAAAGCATTGTAAATAAATTATATAGGGGCCTCAGTTATACCCTCTTCATGAACACAGCTTCAAGAGCCTTTCATTGTTATATATTGAGGGAGAATGTTTAAGTTAATGACAAACACGGCTGTACTTACATACCTATAGATAGATTTTTAATTTAAAAGCATTAATAACAATGAAAACTTGGAGACTATTTAGCTGTCCATACATTGGAGAATATTTAAATTAGTATTCCAGACCTGAAAAATTAAGAATTTATCCAAAAAAGTAAGTACTTATTTAGGAATGGGCCATAATAAAATGCAGAACACAAAACTGGATTTGATTACTAGATATAAAATTATATTTGCGTAAAACAAGTTTTGAAAGAAATAATGGGCAAAAAACTTATATTTGCTGAAGTTGCAGATATGCAGTAAAATATTTTATTTCTTATAGTTAAAGCACTCACAATATTTTATCATACTAGTTTTTATAGTTATAATTAATTTTTTTGAATTATATTTTCATGGCCTCAGCAGTATTTCTAGAAGTTACATTTATATACCTTAAAAACAAAGCAGTGGCCTCCATAATATATTTCATAATTTTTTCATCCTTTGATGTACTGTGATCATTTAGTGTAAATGCCCTTTGAAATTTATGCTTTCTATTCCCATTCTATGTACCATTCAATCACAAATACACTTCACTAGAGACTAATAAATAAATAAGAAATCTATAAACACTATAATTTTATCTTGTATATCTTAACTTGAACAAAAACAGCTCTTGTATTGGTGTTACCAGACAATCTGAGACTCACTGTACTTAGAGGGTAAAAAAGCATTAAATAATAATTATTTTCTAAAGAATGCTGCCAATCTCTAAAAGAAAAATAGAACTAATAGCACAAGAGCCCCAAATAAATGCAGCAAAGCAGTGATTTGGAAACCACATTTACAATTTGGAATATTTGTTATTATAATCTCTCTGAGACAAAATAAAACTCAAACTGATAATTACGTATATTACACAAAAAGATGTATTAGTCAATGTTGCAGTTCTATAACAAAATACTTGAATCAATTAACTTTTAAAGACAAGGTGTTTATTTAGGTCACAGTTCTGGAGGTTCCAGTACAAGATTGGGTGGCCCCATTGTTTTGTGCCTCTGGTGAGGGTGCTGATGGGGATAGCAGGATGCAAGCATCAGATCAAACTGCTCACCTCGTGAGCCCAGAAACAGAGACAGACTGAAAGATTGATGACTCACAGTTCCATTCAAAGGCATGCCTTCAAGGATATAAGGATACTCCACTCTTAAAGAGCCCCCACACCTCCCAACACTTCCGTCCTAGAGACTAAGCCTTTAGCTCATGGAACTTTGGAACACCACCCACATTCAGACTTATGGCAAATGCTGTTACTCTGAGTTTCAGAGTATTAAAGAACTAGAGGTAGTGGTTAATTATAAATATTTAGAATAAGGAGTCATATAATAGGTACAAGTACAAACTCAGATCTGCTGCAAACCTCATCACAGCTTTTATCATGAGGATATCCAGTTGTTGGTGGGATGCTCTGTGTTCACAGAACTGTGCCATGGAGGGAATGCAGGCTTCCTCTAGAGACTGGGTCTGTAACCCTAAATTCATGTCTTAAAAACTCATGGGATATATTTTGGTGTTTAAGGAAACATAGTGTTTATACTTTTTGACTATTGGAGGTCTCTGATGATTCTTTGTAGCTCTTTGATTTCAGAAGAGCACATCACTCATATTTTCTGAACTTTACATCGGAGTTGTCTTTAAAAGTTAAAGTTAATTTCTGTTCTATTCTCCTCAAAAGATGGCTTCAAAAATGCCAGCTGGGATCAGTAGCTGAGTTAGTTACGCAGTGACTCAAAATCATACCAAGCATGATGAGATGGTTCTGCGTCTTGATTGCAGCAGTGGTTACATGGATGTGCTCATGCCACAAAATGACAGTGCTACACTGCCTTATTGTAGCAAGATGGATTTCATGGATTTTTATATTGGAACTGCAGGTATTTAAATTGTAAACATGTAAAGATTGCAGCAGAGTTCTGGGTCCTAGCTTTGCAATTTCCTGTAATCATGATACATAAATTATTATTTTTGGAGGGAGAACTGGGAATGAACTCAGGATGGCACTCAACCACTGAGCCACACCCCCAGCCCTATTTTGTATTTTATTTAGAGACAGGGTCTCACTGAGCTGCTCAGCACCTCGCTTTTGCTGAGGCTGGCTTTGAACTCAGGATCCTCCTGTCTCAGCCTAAATTATTCATTTTTATTAGTAACATGACTTTGGCTTTGGCTGACTCTGAAATTGGTCAGTGTTTCATAAACTAACTTGTGCTTATTGATCTGCGTCAAGTATTTTTTTTTAAATGTGTAGTATACCTCAGAAAGCTGGGGATGTCTAAAATAAAACAAAGAAGTAGTCAATTTCTGTTGAAAACAAACAGTAAAATGCTACTAAAAAGACAAAGTAAAAAAATAGACACAAGAAACTGGGTTAGACAAATATAAATTTTGAAATTAAAAAAAGCAAAAATAATTTGGGAAATGGAAGGATGCAAATGTATTGTGAATTTTTTCAGAATTGCAACTGTTCTAAACTTATGTAGGCCTTTGGCCAAACTTTGAAAAAGTTGCAGCATTATTCTAAGAGAAATGTTAATACCTATCTAACAGGAAGGAAGGAAGGAAGGAAGGAAGGAAGGAAGGAAGGAAGGAAGGAAGGGGCTAAAAGCCAATGGGCAGACCAGTAGGACAGGTAAATGGTAGACCAAAGCTAGATTTTGAAGAATTTCAATTAAGTGATTTATTGAATTTAGAATATTTTAGAAAACCAAACAAATCTTTGTGTGTTAGTCAACTTTTTTTTTCTGTTACAAAATACTTGAGGAAAGATTTATTTTAGTTCATGGTTTTAGAGGTTTCAATCGGTGGTTGACTGGACTACAGTGAGGCAATGTGGCCAAAAAGGTGGGATGGAGCAGAGGTGCTCCCGTTACAGCAGCCAGGACACAGAGAGAGTAAAACCAAAGCTGCAGAACAGACCCCAGAAATTAGAAATGCCAGGAGTGTGCCATGCCTGCCCTGGAAGTCTGCAGGCGGTGACCAAGCCGACCATAGCTGAGAAGGCCACAGGGGAAGGGGGACCCAAGGCTCTTGGAGCCCAGCTGGCCCCACCCCATGACCCCATGCTGGACATGAATTCATAGGACTCGGTGTTCGCCCTACTGCTCTTTGGTCTTGCTCTGATACGTCCTTTCTATTCTCCCTTTCTTCCCTTTTAGAATAGGATTGTTAACCTGTACCATTGTGTACAGGATATGTAGTTCTGTTTTTCTTTATTTTTATGTGGAGACACTCACCTAAGAGTTTAGTTTGAGCCTCAGAGACTGTGAACTTGGACTTTTGAATAATGTTGGAACCGTTATGACTGTGGAGACTCTTAAGAGATGGACTAACTGCATTTTGCACGGGCGGGGAGGGGGTACAGGGATTGAACTCAGGGGCACTGGGTCACTGAGCCACATCCCCAGCCATCTTTTGTATTTTATTTAGAGACAGGGTCTCACTGTGTTGCTTGAAGCCTCACTGTTGCTGAGGGAGGTTGGCTATGAATTCACGATCCTCCTGCCTCAGCCTCCTGCATTGCTGGGATTACAGGCGTGTGCCACCACGCGCAGCAGACTAAATGCATTTTAGATTGGAAGATGAACATGAGCCTTTGGGGGCTGGGGTGCAATGTTATCATTTGAATCTGGAATGACAGAGGCATATCCGTTGAAGACTTGGTCCCCTAAACAGCAATGTTTTAGAGGTGTGCTTTGGGGTAGTGATTGGATTATGGAGGCTCTGAATTCATGGATGGATTAATCCCTAAAGAAGTTATAGTTGAATGGATTTGGGGGAGGTGGTAGAAACTATAAGAGGTAGTACCTCATTGAAGGGAATGGGTCATTGGTTATGTGACCCTTAGGGACAAAATATCCAGCCCCTTCCATGCTCTCTGCTCCCCAGCTGTTATGAGGTTAGTAGCTTTGCTCCATCATATCCTTCTTCCATTATGTTCTGGGTCACCTTCATGCCCAAAGCAATGGAGCCAGCCAACCAAGGACAAAAACGTCTAAAAGTATCAATCAACAAATCTTTCCTTGATTTTCTCAGGCCTTTTGTCACAGTGACAGAAAGCTGACTACCACAAGGTTGAGTTCAAATCCTAGAGACCTAATACAGGTCTTTAGGTGTGTGATATAAAATCTCTAGGTCTTATTTGCTAAACTGGAATAATAATACAATGTGTTCCCAATGAGCATTGTGAAAATCTAATATGTACTAAGCACTTAATGTCTAAAGAAATACAGCACATCCTGTAGATGTAAAGTGCTATACTATTATTTCAAGGAATGATTCTCAAATTATATCATTTCAAGGAACTAATTGCCTAACTCATGCAGACTGGTGTTGTCTAGAAAACAAACAGAACAATACAAAACAAACAGCCATGCAGCTATTTTCCTGATTAAAACAAAACAAAACAAATATATATATAAGAAAAAAAACTTGCATATTGGCTTCTCCTGAGTTTCACCACACAAACTAGCATACTAAACTTCCAGAGGAAGAGCTGGGGATGTAGCTTAGTGAACCAACATTTCCCTAGCATGTGCAAGGTCTTGGATTCAATCCTCAGCACACATACGATACATTTTTTTTTTAATAAATAATCTATGTAACTTTAGCTGCACACCTGTTTAAAGACCACTTGTTCCATCTTGTGGGGCACTGCCCTGGTTCAAATGTCTTTGAAAGATCATTTATGGCAAACTTTTCACACACTTTTAGCAACAGGACTCAGTTTTTAGAACTCTTCTATATTAAACATAGAAAGGTGATGAACACTTTCCTAAGGCAGTTAAAATTTTCATTATTTGATAAAAATATATTCTCTTGTTTGCAGAATCCCTAAAGCAACTCAACCTGTCAGGAGAACCGTTTGAAAATCCTGATGTAAATATCCTTGTGCTGCAGAAAAGGAATTCATTTAAACCAGTTATTCCCTTACTGGGGTCTAGAGATACATTTTAAATTTCCTTTAAACTGCTCCCTTCAAAAGCAATATTCTGAATCATCTCTGTGGTCATCTTGTCACAAGTGTTTGTGTTTGTGGTTTGTGGCACAGGATCTCCCAAGACCACAATGTTCAACCTCGAATCTTCCCAGAATTCCTTCGAATACTTTTCTCAAAAAGAAATTTTCCTTGTTTCTGAAAGATCAGAAAATATTTACATAAACTATGTTAGAGAAACATTATTTCTCCTCCTTTCTATATAGTCAAGAGGGAATGCAGTTCTGAGTATAAGGTTAGCATAGTTCATTGAAAAGGTTTAAGGTTTAGATTGGTACAATATAAATTTAAGAGCTTTTGTCATATAAATTGTATCTGAAGGCATCGGAAAGCATGTTATTGTGAGGGGAATGAGAACTGGCCCATGATCAAGTCCTGAAAAAAATTAATGATCAGTTTGAAGAAAAACAAGAGAAAGAGGCCAGGTATATTGGAAGAAAATAGGGAAATGTGAGACAGGGTAAATTTCTTGTGGGAGGGAGTTGAATGCAGAACAATATGGTAAATATTACTTGGATACCAAAGGGGAAAATGGGAATATGCCCACAGGATGGGGCTCCTGGGGCCTGCAGAGACACTGGAGGAGCATGCAGAGGAACTCAGTAGGAAAGACCCGTGCAACTTCCGCATCACCTCCAGCATGTTGTTTGCAAGTCATGGGTCCCCTACTTACAATTAGAATCAAAGAGACTGGGACGCAGTCACTTCTCTTGGACTCACAGGAGAACAGAGGTTATTACCCCCCTGAAGTCTATGGGGACAGGTGGCTCCTGAGAGAGACAGTCCCACCCACACATTCTACTTTGTGGAGAAGAAGCTGCCGTGAAGCATAGACAGGGAGCAGATGTCGAGCTGGGGACACTTCTGCGCAGTTCTCCTTCAGGACTCCCATCAGATTTTCATAGTAAGGATCTGAGAAGGATTCCTGGATAGTCCTCACATGGGGAGGAGAAGAGCAGCCATCTGAGAGTCTCAGGCTCTTCTCATTAATAAATCCCCACTGCCCCGTCCTCAGAGAAAAAACAACAAAGAAAACCAAAAATACCTTCAACAAGAGACTCAGGGCTTCAAGGAAATAGAAAGGAGGTGACATCCATGGGAGGAGGTGGGTTAAAAAAAAAGAAAAAGAATGTACAGGGTTGTGAAGATGTCACTCCTGACAAACCAGCAAGACTCCAGAATAATTACAGAGAGCCAACAGAGCTCTAAACTTCCCAACCTTTCCCTACAAAACAGAATGTAGAGGAGTCCCAAATCTACCCGAGGAGAAAGCAAACAAAGCAAGAGAGGAATTCAAAACTCGAGTACCTAGAGCTTCAACAAACATGAAACATAGCCCCACTTTTAAATGGACGACTATGAAAGCTGATTTAATTTAGTATCTACTATCTAAAACTTCATTTAATTCAGTATCTTCTATTTAATAATGATATGTTCATTTTAAGAAAAACAATCATGAAGCATATCAAATGATCTAAAATGAAAAAGCAAATGTCAGAATCAGACTCATTCAACACAAATGTTGGAACACAAAGAATTTCAATATTTATGGTTAATATGTTAGTGAATCTAGTGGAAAATATGCAAAACGAAGGGGGAGAGTATTGTAGAGAGATAGAAACTATCAAAAAGAAGCAAAAGGAAGTTGAGGAAAGCAAGGCATCATTGAGTTCATTAGTAAACTCAGCATAGTTGAAGAAAGAATCGGGGACTAAAACTGGGAAGAGAAAAATCTCAGGAGAAAAATGGATGGAATATTAAAAAAAAAGGTTGAAATTCTGATGGTTGAAAACTCTTTAAAATTGATGACAGCCCCAAGCAAGTTCAGAGAACAAGAACATTAAAAATGAAACAACACAAAAGGCGAAATAAAAGCCCCACTCAGGCATATCATATTTTAACTACAGATATCACAACAAAAAATAAAATCCTGAAGGGAAACAAAATGAAAAAAAAATTAGGGAACAAGAATGAGACCTACCAAAGACTGTTCCTCAGAATTTATGAAAACATGAAGAATTGAAATATAAAAATTGTGGGAAGGGAAAAAAATCCCACCAACCTAGAATGATATACATGACATGAAGGAGTGATAAAGATATTCTCAGAAAAACAAAACTGACCTGTCCTGTAGGAAATGTTAAAACAGTTCTTCGGACAGGAAAGATCATGACACATGAAAAACATATCTGTATCACAAGAGGGAAAGCATTTACATACCAGAGTAAGGTACAAAACATTTTATGATCTCATTCATTATTGGTATAAAAGATAACTCTTATGCAGTAGTAGTAATGTGTTGGATAACTACAAATGCACAGGGGAAATGGACAAGAGCAACCCATAGTGCAGAAACGAAGCATTAGAGGCATGAAACATAAAGTCTTATAGTGTTGGTTGTAGGTGAACTTGACGTTTAACGTTTAGCATATTGAAATATTTATTTTAAATGCTAGGGAAACCACTGAAAAATATTTTAAGAGAATAAGGAAAAAAGTCAAAAGAACAGTTTAATAAAAAAATAAGAAAGAGCAGAAAAGACCATACAAGAAAATAGAACAAATACAATAAACAGAAAACATTTACAAAGGTGATTGATAGATGGTAATACAATTTTGTTGATGATTGCCATAATCTGGAAATACTTTCAACACACCAGTTAAAAGACAGAGAATACCAGGTTGACTTAAAACAAGACTCAATCATATGCACTCTATAAAATTTCTACTTTAAATAAAAAGACTCAGGATAAAATTAAAAGTGGAAGAAAGGAATACCACATTAACATTAATCCAAAGAAAGTTGGGATAGATACATTCCAGTAAGTGGACTTCACAGGGAGCTTTATCAATGATCCAGAACAGCATTACATTAGGGTTAAAAGAGTCAGTGCTATAAGAAGTCATAATAATTGTAACAGATGTATTACTACACAAGAAAAAAAATGAAAGACCTAAAGTGAGAAACAGTCAAATTCACTATCATATTTGCGGTTCTCAATACTGCTCTCTCTGTAATTGATAGAATAAGCAGGCAGAAAATAATTAAAGAGAGACGACCTGACCAGCTATCAATTGACATGATCTAATAGAACTTCTTAGAACATTCTATCCAACTATGATAGAATATGCATAGAATACTTACTAAAGCAAACTATGTTCTGGGCCATAAAAACACCATAACAAATTTAAAGGAATAGAAATCATACAAAGTATATTCTGAGGCTATAATAAAATTAAACTAGAAATTTTAAAAATAGATTGAAATATATTTGAAAATCATATTATACTTTTCTAAGTAATTCTTATGAAATAAAAAAGTCTTAAGAAATTCTTATGAAATAAAAAAGATAAATTATAGAATATTTATAAGTAAATAGAAATAAAAATACAAGTTTGGCTTGGGAATACACTGAAGATAGTATTTAGAGGGAAATTTAGAGTCTTAAAAGAAGTTTGAGTGGGGGGCACTAAAGAAGAATGGCATTACCTTAGGTTAAGTAGAGGGAAGTGAAGGGAAGGGAGAGGAGGTGATGTTGGGATAGGAAAGACAGTAGAACAAAATAGACATTGTTACTTTGTGTAAATACATGACTGCATGACCAATATGATTCTACGACATGTACACTCAGAAAAATGAGAAATTATATTTCATCTGTGTATGATATATCAAAGTATGTAAATGCATTCTACTGTCACTTATAACTAATTAAATTAAATTTAAAAATTAAAAAAAAGTTTGAGAAAGAAAAAAGATATGAAAATAATGTTTTCGTCTTAGGAAATTAGATTGAGTACAAATTAAGCCTATAGAAAACAAAATTTTAGACAGATAAACAGATTAAGCAATTTTAACTAAATAAAAAAAATCAAACCATGTTAAAAAAGAAAATATTTCAGCAGAAACCAAAAAAAAAAAAATGAAATCGGGAAAACAATAGTAAAAAATCCACAACAAAAAAGCTAGTTCTAAAATACTTAATAAACCTGATCAACTTTTTGCCTAACTAAGGAAAACAATGTAGAAGGCATTGATTATTAATGTGAGAATTGAAAGAGATGATAAAGACTATCGATTCCCAAGTCCAGTGGTCAAAGGAGTATTACAAACAAGTTTGTGCCACAATTTTGGTGCCTTGATTAGCAGATGTCAGTTTCCTAGAAGAGACTAACTACTGAACCTAACTTAAAGGGAAATAGAAAACCTCCATAGTCTTATATCTTTCATTTTATTATATTAGTAGTTAAAACACTAAAACCAAAATAAATACAACACAGATGCCTGGAGCTTCTCTCGTATGAATGCTTCAAGACATTTAAGAAAGGAATAATATGACCAAATCCTCTCCATCTTTTTGAAAAAAAGTTGAAGAGGGGAGCACACTACCCAACACATTTTATAACCTGCATTATCCTACTATCAAAACCAGATAAACACATTACAAGAATAGAAAATGATAAGCCAATATTTTTCAGTTTTTAATGGAAACCACTACAAAATCGTTAGTGAAATGTTAGCATATCTAATCCACCAATGTATAAAAAGAATTATGTACCAAAACCAAGTAGGAATAATCCCAGGTTATTCAAGGTTGGTTCAACATTTGAGAATCAGTTAACATTATCTACCTCACTAGCAAGATAAATAAGAAAAATCATATGATCATCTTGATTTCATTTCATGAAATCCAGCAGTAATTCATGATAAAAATTCTCAGGAAATACCAATGGAGGGGATCTTTTTCAATTCATTTAATGAAATCTACCAAATCTACCAAAAAAAAAAAACCTTAAAACAAGTATAAAACTTGTATTAACAAACTGGATAAACCCACCCTAAAATCAAGAACAAGACAGAGATGGTTTCTCGCACCACTTCATTCAGCATCTTACTGGAGATTTTAGCTAGTCCAAAAGAACAGCAAAGGGAAATAAGAAATCTACAATGTAGAAGGAATAAATAAAATGCCTTTGTTTGTCTAGGTATAACATTCCAAAGATTTAACAAAGATTTAAGTGCTTTAGATACCAGGAGAGCAATACCCAAGATAGGAGGTGAAAATACAAAAGTCAAGTAGTTTCCTTTATAGAAGCAAGAAAATTTGAATTTGGAATATGAAAATGAAATACCATGCCCAATCCATTAAGATGATTACCTAAGAAACATTACAAAATAGGTACAAGATTACTGTGTAAAACTTACAAAACTTTGGTGAAAGAAATAAAACACTAATTATAAAAATAAGTTTATTAATGATAAAGTGAACTATAATAATCAATATGAGTTAACAGTTTTAAAAACACTATGCACTGGCATTGAACCACCAAGAGGCAGATGATGAGAGCCAAATTTATCAATGACAGAGAGTCACCCTGCCAATAAACAACTGGAGAAAGATAGAATAAACCATGTGGTGCTGGATTAAATTTAAACAAATCCGCATAAACTCAGTGTTTGTTTAATATAGACACAAACAAATAGATGTTATAGAAATGGTTATGGATATGTATACATGGATTAGAACATGTATTTACATGGATTAGAATGCATGGGTATATTTCCTAGTGCTACCTGCTAAGAGCAATGATAGCCAAATAACAATGAACAAGAGTGGCTCTTGGATCTTGGTGTCCAGTGCTATTCTCCAATAAAAGGAACCCAGGCTCCTTAGAGCAATGCCTGATTCTCAGACAGCAGAAGGAAATATACAAGATTGGAGGGTCCTATAGGGCCAGAAAGTAAGGAAGTACTCCAACAGGACAACGGGAAGTCCACAGGACATGGGAGCCCACTGAAACACTTTATTGGCAAGCCTCAAATAATTTGAGCAAGAAAATAAGTGGCATGTTATTGAAACATAATTTATGGAATAATACCCATGAGTGTATACTCATTACAAGTCAGTGGGGGAGAGACAAATATCTAATTTGGAAGTGTAAATCAATGTTCCATTATGTGTGGTCACTTAAGAAGGTAGATACTGATTGATTTAGTCATCTTTTTCACTGCTATGATTAAAAGGCATGACAAGAACAATTTGAGAAGAGGAAATGTTTTTTGAGGGACTCATGGTTTCAGAGGACTCAGTCCATAGACAGCTGGCTTCATTTTTTTGGCGCTCCAGGTGAGTCAGAACATCATGGAGGAAAGGTATAATGGAGGAAACCAGGTGAGGACATGTCTACCAAGAAGAAGAGAGATACTCCACTAGCCAGATATATGCCCCAAAGGCACACCCCAATGCCCACCTCCTCCGGCAGCACACCACCTGCCTTCTGTTACCACTCAGTTAATCCCTATCAGGGAATTAATTCACCGATCACGTCAAAGCTCTCATAATCCCATCATTTCACCTCTTAATGCTTCTTGGATTGTCTCACACATGAGCTTTTGGGAAACACCTAATCTCTAAACCATAACAAAGTGTCTAAGAATTGCATAACAAAGAAGTCATAACATCTTTATGGATATTTTTTAAGTTCTTTTAAAAGAGGTTGTAGAAAAACAAATTGAAAAGAAAGAAGAGACAAATGAATATATAGCACAGCAATCCTCAATTTAAACTTATACACAAAATATTTGGAGGTCTTGTTAAAATGCAGATTCCAATGAAATGAGCGTGGTGCAGAGCCCGGGACTGCATTTCTAACAAGCTCCCAGGTGATGTGGACGCAGCTGGGTCCAAATCCACACTTTAAATAGCAAGAATAGAGGAAATGGTTAGAAACCTCAAAGTCAGTGGCTTCGGGCTGGGGATGTGGCTCAAGCGGTAGCGCGCTCGCCTGGCATGCGTGCGGCCCGGGTTCGATCCCCAGCACCACATACCAACAAAGATGTTGTGTCCGCCGAGAACTAAAAAAAATAAATATTAAAAATTCTCTCTCTCTCTCTCTCTCTCTCTCTCTCTCTCTCTCCTCTCTCACTCTCTCTTTAAAAAAAAAAAAAAAAAAAAAAAAAAGTCAGTGGCTTCAAATGGTGCCCAAATAGCTGAGTTGAAATCTTTTCCAGAATTCCTCTTCCTGTTTGGTTTGGGGTTATGGTTTCTCACAGGATATATGATCTGGAAAGCAGAGTCAAGAACTAGCCATATTCATGCTGAGAGGGTCACATAAAGCCACACCTCATGCCGATGGCTGCTATACCTCATGCGGATGGCTGCAGATGCCCTGATTTTCCTGGTGGATGAGAGGTGACAGGTCTGCATCTTCTCACCACCTATCGGGTCTCTTCATTTGGTATCTCCAATCATGAACCAGGTCCGGGGGTAGTTATGTGCTGACAGGTGCCTGTATCATGACCCACATGGTCAAAGCTGCTGGTGAGAAGGCAGTGAGTGACCAAGGTGGGTTCCAGCTTGTCCACCTGGTTGCAAATTTCCCTTCCTTTGTGTCCCTCTCTTTTTCCTGACTGGAGGCTCAGTGTCAGAGGCAGGGTAAACAGACTTGCACAGAATGCTCCCCACTCCCAGAGTCATGCAGGCTCTAAGCCCTAGCTTAGTTATTTAGGGGATTGAATTTTCGGGTCGATTTCTCACTGACATACATTGGGGATGGTAGGAAGAAACATGATATGCTAATTTTGGGGAGGTTCTAATTATCGGGATGAGAACATGACTACTTATAAAAGACTCTTAATTAGAAAGCATAATATGAATACATAATGATGGCTATACTAACATTAGTATTTAGGACTCTTCGTTGTAGATAAAACTAATAGGTTGATACCATTTGAAAGAAGAGTTTGCTGACTTCCAACCACAAATCTTAACAAATAACATATTCTAGTATTTTAGGGAACCAAGAGAAATCAACAAAAATGGTCACGACTTCCCCCATCGGGGAAACAAAGACTGAGTGATTATGTAAAGGTAATTCATTAAAGGGGCAGCCAAGCAGCTATCAAGAATTTAAACAATACTCAGACTCACTATGAAGTAAATTAAGATCCACAGTAACACTGAGATCGTCCCTAAAACCAGCTATGGGCAAAACCATGTTAGTGGGTTTCTATTTGCTTGTTTTTCAGGACTGTAGAAAACGGTAGTTCATGGCACACAAGTGGAAGTACAAGTTGTTTTATTCCTTCTAGAGAGAAACCTGACTGGTACTTGAGGACATTAAGTGGCAGGTACTGTGCTGCAGCAATCCTACCCTGAGGAGAAGGAGGAAGGGAAATGTGTTTGGTGTTGTAGAGAAAAAATAAAGAGTCTGATCAATTCAAATACCTGTTGTCTGAGGCTCAAATGAAATAAAAAGAGAGAAAGAAGAAAGAGAGAGAGCTGTAGAAGATTTTAAAGACTTTTTCCAAGAAACCTGAAGGAAGAACCACAGAGTTTTTGTTTTGTTTTATTTTGTTTGTTTGTTTTATGATTTCTCAATGTTTCCCATGCATCTCACCCATCCCAAATCTACTCTGAAAAACATTTTGTGAATGAGCTTCATTGAGTCTTTCCACAGCAGTCAATTTAACTTCTTAAAAACAGCCACCCACTTTATTTTATGCTCACATTTAATAAAACAAATAATCATTCTGAAGCAGATGAATACTAAATGAAGGAATAGTTAAATAAATGACAATAACAAGTACAACAAACATGGAAAGATTGGAAATGAGCACAACAATCTCTGGGTATGAACCTTAGTCCATTTTGTTGCTTTAATTAAATACTAGAGACTGGGCCATTTATAAAGAATAGAGGTTTATTAGACTCATGGTTCTGGAGGCTGGGAAGTCCCAGAGCACGGTGCTGGCATCTGTTCACCATCTGGTGAGGGCCTTCTTGCTGTAATATAACATGGTGGAGGGCACCACATGGAGTCACAGAGCCAAACTGGCTTCTATAACAGAGCCACTCTTTAGGCAACCCACTAATCCATTAACCCATAGGGCAGAGCCCAATCACCTAATCGCTTCTTAGAGGTGCCACCTGGTCTCCACTCAATCACACACAATGGGATTCAATTTCAACCTGAATTTCAGTGGGGACATTCAAACCAAAGCAGTACTTACCCCCTCAACTGCAACCAGCATCAGAGCAGGGGAATACATTAAGGGAACCCGCTCACCAGTAGGCAGCAAGCTAGGCAGCTCTCCATTTTCACAGGGGCAGGGTGGGATGTCTGATGGTATTCTGAGAAGCCAGCAAGTGATACTGTATTAGAAATAAGTACAACCAAGGCATCCTGGAGATGACTGCTGCAGATGAGGCTGAATTCAAAATTTTTTTAAAAAAGTGAGCTGATTCAAAGACAAAATAATCACATAGATAAAAGTCGACATGGTAAATGTAATGGCTAACTTTCAGGGTCCACCTGGAACTACCCATCAGGACTTAACATTATTTCTGAATTCGTCTGTGGGAATGTTTATCTGTTGGCAGTGCTGGAAATGAACCCAGGGCCTCATGCATGCCGGGCAAGTGCTCCACCACTGAGCTGCATCCAGAGCCCTGTGAGAGCCTTGCTGAATGAAGCTAGCATCTGAGTCACAGTTTCAGTCTCGGTAGAGCCAGTGCCCTGCCCCTCCCAGCGTGGGGAGGCATCATTCAGTCTGGATAAAACAAAAGGAGAAAACATGCATTCTCTCTTTTTCTTTGGCCTGACCACATAGTTTGAGACCTTCATCTTCAGTCCTCAGACTAAGATCATACCAGATTGGCTCTCCTGTTTCCAGGTCTCCAGACTAGAGCAGAATTCCATCACTGGCTGAAGTCTCCTAGCTTGCAGAGAGCAGGTTGTGGGGCTTCTTGGCCTCCATAATATCGTGAGCCAACTCCTTATATTCAGTCGATGGAGAAGATAGATTATATGGTCCCTGCAGAAAAGGGGAGAGGTAAAACTCCAAGTCCCTGAATGCCTGTTTTCTGTTCCCCCAAATTCTAACCAAGTTCAGGGAACGATGAGAGGAAGCCTGGGCCAGAAAGTTCAGATACACTTTATCTTGAAGGGCCCTGGCTTTCTCCTAAGCACACAGGGAACTAGGACAGCTTAGTCTTATTCGTAGAAAGCTACTTTATTGTGTCTACACCAGGAGAGATGTTCCTTGGGATTCAGGCAAACTAAGCAAACTAATGCTTGATGATGTCACTGCTTCTGCAGCCTGACATATACCACTTCTCTCTAAATGGGGAGGGGCAGGGAACTCAGGGCACTGTGGAAGCACATGAGTCACCTGTCTAGCTGGCCGCCACTGGACTAAATGCCATGAGGGAGAGGAAGCCCTGCCTGACAATATACCTTGAGGGACAGAAGTGCTACTCGTCATCTTGTTGCCACTGAACTCTTCTTGGAGCAGTCACTGATCTCTTGAAGCTTTTCCCAATAAACCATGTGTCTCCTATGCTGTCTCTGGGCACTTTCTTTGGCCAGTCTGCAACCTACACTACTGGGTTATGTACTATATATATATAGATAGATAGATACGGATATAGATATATAGAGAGAGATATAAAGAAGAGATATTTGATCTATTGGTTTTCTTTGTTCTTTCTGAAGAACCATAACTGATACACTAAATTACTATAAAAAATCTCATCAAGGGCTGGGGATGTGGCTCAAGTGGTAGCACGCTCACCTGGCATGCATGCGGCCCGGGTTCGATCCTCAGCACCACATACAAAGATGTTGTGTCCGCCGATAACTAAAAAATAAATATTAAAAATTGTCTCTCTCTCTCTCTCTCTCTCTCTCTCTCTCTCTCTCTCTCTCTCTTAAAAAAATCTCATCAAAATGTTAAGTATTTATTTATTCTCTATGAGTTTGAACCCTTGGATTTGATCTTATAGATCAAAAACAGTCAAATAGCAGCAATTTCATGTAGTTCAACCAGACACCGTAGTGTTTTCATCTTGGTAGCAATCATCTGGTACAAATAGAATATCAATGATTTAGAAGTACAATCAGGATTTGAAGACACAAAGTCCTAGTGAAATGGAAAGGGACATATTTAGTTAGGTGAGTTGTGGCACATTGCATAAGGTATCAAATTTTTGAAAATATTTTTAGTTTTCTTTACTCCATAAATAAACTTTCCGTGTTCATGAAATAGCATGTTTATATGCAAGGTACATTGTGTTTCAAAAATTATGTGTCACAACTTCTCCTACATAAATTTGATGGAGTCATTTTAACTGTCTTCTGACGGGAGAATTTCAGAGAAGGCCGAGATGATCAGCAATTATTCCAAATAATCTGTTTGCTTTGCTGATATTTTTGTTTTGTTTTGTTTCGTTTAGTTAGTGTGAAATTTGTTTTACTTTTCTGTTAGCATCATGAGCTATATAATTCTACCTAATTTCCATCTTCCATTTTTGGATAATTTTTTTTAGAGCTTTATAGTTATTCATAGTTGGTGGGTTCATCCATCCATGGAAATGGGTTGAAGTTCACGTTCCCCCTTTCCCTCCCCCTGCCCCCTTCTCTTTCCTCTACCATACCAGACCTCCTTTCAATGGTCTATTAATTTGTATTTGTTGGGTAATGTTTGAAACTGAGGATGAACTTTCTTGATTTAATCTGGGAGTATTTTGTATTTCAGTTATGACTTCTTCCCTGGGAACTCGTGCAAATGTTCATACAGCCTTCTCCAGGTCTTGATTTATTTATTTGCAGTTACTGGTAAAGGCTTTACCACTGAGCCACATCCCCATCCTTCAACCTTCCGTTTTTTTTAAACTTGCCTTTATCCATTTTCGGTAGGAATCTCTCCGATCTTCCCTCTGTGTTCCAAATGCGTCCTCTCTTCATCCCAGGGCTGTTAGAGACTTTCATCTGGCCTTTGGAGGTTCCTAGTGGCCCTTTGCCCATGTCTCCCTTTCATCTCATCTAGTTTGTTAACTCACAGATTTCAGGTTTCTGCTTCTGTTGACAGAGGCCCTGGCTTTTCTTGTATCCTGTTGAAGATACTAATAGCATTTACTTCTATAGCATTATTAACATTATTGTTTTCTTCTGGTTTCCATATTAAACTATTTCCTTTGGTCTTTCCATTATCGGAGTCTTCAGCATGATGCTTTGCTTCTTTTCTTACCTAACAACATTTTATTTATTTATTCATTCATTCATTCATTCATTCATTCATTCATTCATTCCAATCAGTTACACATGACAGCAGAATGCTCTTAGACTCATGTACACAAATGGAGCAGAAGAAGTTTTCCACTTCTCTGGTTGTGCCTTAAGTAGAGTCCCACCATTCGTGCCATCGTACATGTACCTAGGGTAATGATGTCCGTCTCATTTCCACCGTCTTTCACCAACTATTTTACAACCTCTTTGTAGGCCCCCAGTGAGCTCTTTTGTCTACCAGCCTTGAATGAATTAATTTCTCTCCATGCACAGTCCCCAGATCTGGTTAGTGGATTTGTTCCTGTCTCAATTCTCCATCTGCTCATATTCTTCTGGATTCTCCTCCTCTGATCGCTCTAGGGACAGCAGGGGGATTTCTGAAACACTGGCTGAGATCAGAACATCAAAAAGCCGGTGACCCAACCACTCCATTGCTATCACTGGAGTATGGTTTTCATTTCTTTTTTTAATTTTTTTTTTTATTTGGCACTGGGGGTTGAACCCAGGGGTACTTTATCCCCTGCGAGAGCCCTGTAGGCCTCCTTTCCCACTCCCAGATGGGCAGGCCAGCTCTGGTGCAGGTTGCTTAGCGTGAGTGGCTGAGCAGGTAATGTTTTTGGAAGGAGTTGTCCCACATGCTTTGCCGTGATTGGAATATCACCCAGATACTGGCAACAGAATTGTACACTGTCTTTTTATATCTGGTTGTGGGTTTGGAGATGCTGTATGAGCCAAAGTCATTGAAAAGATTTTCACTTCTTTTGATTTAACTCATGCAGATTTTATTATAAGCTGCAAACTCCCTACTTTTATCCTTTTTAACTTTATAACGTTTAAAACTCTAATATTCCCCACATCATCTCTGCCTTCATTTTAGTCTTTCCTCTTAAATACCCTTTCCTTTCTGCTAATTCTGGAACTGATCTTTCTTTTAATCCCATGCCTTGTCACATCACATCCGAGGTCTTCCTAATTCAGTTGCAATTTGGTTTTGTCTGTTTCCACCTAATAAAACATTCGGAGTTTTCCCCTCTTCTGCTGGCCTTTTCCTTTCCAGTTTCACATCGTGGCAAATTAATTACACAATCCATACTGAATATTGAATAGTGCTGCCTGTGCTTCCGCAGCAGGCAGTGGCAGCTTGGGATGTTATGCTTCTGACCCCGTCCACTCAGTCACATCTTCAGCCCTTCCAATTAATTATTTAGAAGACGCCCTATCTTTTCTCGCTGGGAGAACCAAGTTGGAGCAAAAATGGTGTCAGTGCTTTGGAATACTCACGTGACATAAATCACTATTTATTTGGGGCCATTGATCATTTGCGAACCTGTTCATCTATGCCATCTGTGCTGACTTTGAAAGAGCCATCATGATTTTTTTTCCCAGTTTTCATGATTAGATCACATCATGAAAATCCTTTTTCACTTACACTTATATTTTGAACTTTAGTCTACATATAAAGAGGCACAGAAAAGTCTAAAATATGAGTAAGAAAGGTTAAAAAAAATAAAAAGACAATGTCTTGTGAATTTTTAAGATAGCCACTAGCCACCCCTCTCATGCTAGAAGTTCGGTTATGTTCCTCTCTTAGAGGTACTCCTGCTGTTCTTTACTTCTTGACAAATTACGAGTTGTCATCCTATTGTAAATAACAGTTGGGGGAATATTTAATGAAAAATCTCATGGGCCGAGCAAAGCATCACATTATTAATTTGTCAGAAATGCTATTACCTAGACAACCAATCTAAAATTTGTAGCTTTTATTTCACAGTATTAGAGCGACTCACCCCGAGAAGCACTGAGCAATATCAGAAAAGGTACCAGGAAAACTCCACCAAAGTGAATTTTTTTGTATGACCAATAATATTTCAATTTAATTTTTTTTGATAATAAGAAAGCAGTAAAGATTAAAAAAGCAAAAAATACTTTTGAATGGAATTTTCAGTTAGAAATCCAGATCTCTCATTCATGTTTCTGATTTTAGTTCATTCAGTCATATAAAACTGTGGTACTTAACCTGCAAAAAAAAAAAAAAATAGCAAAGAGATTTCAGTATGGTTCTGGTTATCCCACTTCCATAAAATCAAATATGTCTATACAACCAGAGATATGAAAAATTGTGCTCTAGATGTGTAATATGATTTGTAATGTCTTCTGCTGTCATATATAACAAATTAGAATAAAAAATCAAATATGTCTATTTTCTATAAAGTGTATTTTTAGGCAAAAAGAGAAAAAAATACATGCTTAGACTTAACAGAAAGATATGACTAGATAGGAATTAAATTTGCCAAAAAAGAATGATCTAGGATTTTTAATATATCAAGTGGTGCTTGCATTTCAAAACATCTTGTTTACTATAAACATAAACATTTTCAATTAAAATTAAATAAATACATTTAAAATTTAAAAAATTAACAAGTATATTTCTTAATTTCAATAAAAATACTTTCTTTATGCTCATCAAACATTTATGGCGGTTCTGCTAGACGTTCTTTTGCATCAAGGCACACATCCAGGAAGCCACGAACCTGACCCTTTCCAATAAACGAACTGACTCTTTTCCATGAGAGCTCAGTAAGAAAGGCAAAGGGAAGAGTAAAATAGAACTTCTCAGCTCTTCCCAGGATACCAAAACACCCGTGGCATACAGAGTCAGGAAGACATAAAGCCATGAGAATTATCAGTCTTGCCTTATATTGTATTCAATATTTATAACACACCATCAGAGTGTAAAGATTCCTATGGATATTTAATCTTTGCTTTTTATGGACTGGGATAAATATATATTCTTCTCTTATAAAAACACACTTGGAAACAACATCTACATCTTGATTGTGACAGCATGACATTCATTGGGAGAAGTTTTCTGTACTTTGTTTACGACTTGCTTGTGACTCATAAACTATTTCAAACAAACATAAAATCTACTCAAAAGTATAATCATGTACCACTCCATGATGTTTTGGTCTAGGACGGACCACACATGTGATGGTGGTCCTACAAGATCTTATCTCCTGGAGATATGATAGCCATCTTGCTAGTGTCTGTACACTCTCTGACATTTATAAGATGACATGGACTAATGGTGCATTTCTAGATGTCATGGCCTTCCTTAAGCAGAGCATGATTGTGCTAGTAACTTTCCTCATAAGCCTTTCAATATGCGACCATTTTTAATTTTAATAGTGACGATTAACTATATCAAGGTAGGTAAACTAGAGTCAAAGTAGATCCTCTCAAAAAAGTTTGGAAAAGGGCAGTCTAGTTTTACATGGATTAAACAAACAGAATTACATGTTATGAACATTGGTAAATACAGAAAGCAGGATAACCTGTCTTTTGCTTTAATGTTTAATTAAAAACTACCATTTCAAAACTAATGATCTTTACATGAAATTCTACAAAATTAAAAGGGAGAACTGTCAAACAATACATAAAACACATAATGTAAAATACCTTTTTTATATTGTATCTAATACTTTATAATATCCTTTTCACGTGAGAGAAGAGAAAAAGAAATTAAAAATTATATGGCTGGAGCAAAAAAAAAACAGTAATAATAATGGCACCTTCTCTTATCATTTTTTTCCTTTTTATTGTTCATTGTGGACTTTTACTCTACATACTCTCTGAAGAAAAGCTAAGTTAAAGTGAAGTAAGCTTTGACTGTTTTCTACTCTTTCTGAGGTTGTTCTGCATTTTGTAACTTTGTAGCAATTATAAACACCAGTACCACTTTGACAAAATACCCCCAAATAAGGATTTTACTTGAAGAAGGACAGTTTTATGCCGGATGAGGAATCACTGGTTTTTTTTTATATGGAAATTGAACCCCGAGAAGCTTTGACACTGAGTTACACCCCCAGTTTTTATTTTTTATTTTGAGACAGGGCCTCACTAAGTTGCTGAGGGCCTAAGTTACTGAGGCTGGCCTCAAACTTGCAATCCTCCAGCCTCAGTCTCCTGTGTCATGGGGATCACAGGTGTGCATGACCACACCCAGCAAATGGCCCCTTTTAATTGAGATGCTTACTATAGTGTCCTATAGTGGAAGAAACTCACCCCTCCACACACACACACACACACACACACACACATACACAAAATAAGTCAAAACACTGTGGCTATATTTGCTTCTATATTCAATAAATTGGTTTACTCTTTTTCCTTTTAGAAACTTTACATCTAAGTTTATCATAGGTCAAATGAAATGTTCACTCTGGACTTTTACTAAAAATATTTTTTACATAAAAAGTTTAAACACGTATAAACAAAGGTCTATAGTGTAATATCAATAAGTTATTCAAAAAATATTTTGATAAAAAAAACTTTTACTCCAAATCAATAATTCATCAAAATGGATCAGATGGAGCAATTGCGTATGTATATCCTCCAAGAAGAGTAGAAACATAAACTTCTTAACCCTTTAATATAAAGAGGCTAAGAAGGAAAAATAAAATAAAGATAATGGAGAGAGCTTCTCTTTCAGCTCTGACCACTGAAGACCTTGATGGTCACCACTTCTATCCTTACAGCAAAGAAGGCGGAGACAATTGAAGAGCGACTATCTTTCTAGGATCCTTCAGAGAACTCTGAGCACACTGCCACCCCAAATTTGTACACACAGCCAAATGCAGAGCTCCAACTCAGACTTGGCTTTCTTAAATGGAGGCCACTGAGCCATAAACGGGGGGAGCACATGAATCAAGGCTTTGACAAATGGCGGAGGCCTCACTCCTGAGAGTGCAGAAGCCCACGGTGGTAGTCCCAGGGCCTCCTCGGATTCCCCAGCTCACTCTCCAAAAGGGGAGACAAACTTGATCAGAGACTTGTCCTATTCGGGAGCAAAAGACATTTCTCCCACTCACCTCCCTCTGGCCTTCCTGCCTCATGATACAGGGAGAAAAACAGCCAAGAAATAGATTTGAAGGTCATGGTTCTGGGACACAAGCCCTTCAAAGACTGAGATAGACCCCCAATGACTTGGAACACTGTCCCCTGCATCCTGCCACCGTAAATAAATGCAGTCGATCCAGACTTTTGATGATTCAAAGTTTTTTGTTTTTTTTTTTTAATCTTTAAGATGGTACAGGAATGATCCACATCCAGGGAAATGCCATACTTTGGGTTTGAAATTGAATCTTTTCCCAGGCTAGCCATATGCTGTGTGATCCTCTCTGGTGATGTGAGGCTGTGAACCTCAGCTCCCAGTCAGCCATGCAAGCATGAGAGATGGCCTGGCTATGGGAAGCCTCATTACTCAGTGCGACATTCAGCGGGTTAAGTGTCATAGAGGCCTTTCCAACTTACATTTTCAATTAACCATGGGTTCATTGCAAGTTGAGGAACATCTATAGAACACTGCTGTAATGACAGTGGACCTAAGACATTCTAAGACCCAAACAGTCTGAAAAAGATTATCGCTATATTAATTGCAGACATATATATATTCACAGAACCAGGAATATAATCAGTGAGAATGAGGGCTATTACACAATAATGCATGAATCAATTCTCTAAGAGAGCATAACAGTCTTAACACTGTATGCACCTTACAATAGAGCATCCAAATAGGTGAGGACCAAACTGATAGAATTAATAGGAGAAATAGACAATTCAATTATTAAGACTTCTGCACATCTTTTCCAGTAATTGATAGATCAGGCAGGCAGATAATCAGTAAGACCAGAGTTGACCTAAACAGTATCATCAATCATTTTAACCTAGATGATTGACATTTGTAGAATTCTCCATTCAAGGACAGAAGAATTCACCTTCTTCTCAGTCTCATGTGAAAGGGTCACCAGGATAGACCCCATTCTGAACCTTAAAGCGTACCTTAAACAATTCAAAGTAATAGAAGTCCTACACATTGTGTTCTTGAATCAGAATGGAATTAAATTATAAATCAATTAGAAAGATGATAGAAATATATTCAAATATTTGGAAATTATACAACATACAAGAAAGTTCTATATTGGCAAAATAATTAGCTTCAAAAAAACCCAATACTTTCAGTAAAATTGTAATGAAAATATTCACATCAAAATTTGTGGAATGCAACCAAAAGTAATATTTATAGGGAAATTTCAATGATTCAATGAATATTTTAGAAATTCAAGAAAGTTTAACATAAATATCTTAAATTCCTACCTTAGGAAACTAGAGGGGAAAAAAGAGCAAATTAAATTATATTAGTAAAAAAAAAACTATAATAAAGTGACATTAAATTCAGGAAAAATTAGAGAAGATAAAATCAAAAGCTAATATTATTCAAACATTAATAATATAAAAAATAGTGCTGATAAACCTTTGTACAGGTGAGAAAGAGAGTTGGAAAAATGGCCTACATCAGAAATAAAGGTGATTGAAAAAATGGGCTGATATCAGAAATAAAGTCATGTTTGTTGTTGATCTCATTGACTAAAAAGATAATAAAGGAATATTATGAAGAATTACATGCCCATAAATTTTATAATTCACAGACAATTGTCCAGCTTTTTGAAAAATATAATCTACCAAAACTCACACCAAGAGAACCAGTAATATGAATAGCCTGACACCTATTGCAGTAATCAAATCAATAACCAATAACTTTGAAAAAGGATGGAAGAGACCAATATCTTAAGGTAAATTCTTTCAAATATTTAAGAAAGTAATGCCATTAATACTCTAAAATATATTTCAGTAAATAGAAACATAGGAAGCATTAACTCTTTGAAGCCAGCATGAACTTAATACCCAAACCAGAAAAAGACATACAAGAAAGGAAAACTACAGACCAACATATCTCAAGAGCAGAGATGTAAAAATCCTTAACAAAATTAAGGACAATCTAATCTAATAATATATTTTAAATTATTTCACATCATATCCCCAGGGAGTATATTTCAAATGTGCAAGGCTGGTTCAACCTTTAAAACTCAACTGTCTAATAAAAATAAATTACATGAGCATTTCAATAGAAACAGAAAAATCCTTTGACTAAATCCACCACCACTCCATGATAATTCTCAGCAAACAGGAATATAATTGAACTTCCACAAATTGGCATTTTAAAACCTACTGCTAACATCATAACTAATGATAAGAGACTAGATGCTTTGCCATTAAGATCAGGAACAAAGCAATCTTTTCAATGTTTTAAAATTAATTAATTGATTTATTCTAATTAGGTATCTATGACAGTAGAATACATTTTGATTCATTGTACACAATTCCTGCACCACTTTTCATTTCTCTGGTTGCTCACAATGTAGCGTTGCACCCTACATGCAGTCACACATGTACCTAAGGTAATGATGTCCATCTCTTTCCACCATCTTTCCTAAAGATATCCTCCCTTCTCATTCCTATTCAGGATTGTGCCTGAATTCCTAGCTAGTGCAGTAGATAAAAAGCAAAAAAGAAAAAGAAATAACAAATATTCAGAATGAGAAATAAGAAATTAAATTCCTTTTGATTGCAGATGACATTATTGTGCATATAATCCTAAGAAATTAACATAAAACAATTGGAGAAAATAGACAAATCTGCAAAAAAAATTGTAACACTGAAAGTATAACATAAATATCTATGAGTCCATACTGGCATATATGATTATGAATGAATAGCTCTCCTATGAAGAATTCCAAATAATTTCTTAAGATACATGGATATTACACCCTCAAGGTGGTAGAATGCAACAACCTACTCCTTAAGTGAGTTGTACATAGTGACTTCCTTCAAAGAGTAGAATGCAGAAAGAGGAAAAAGAGCAACTTAACATTGGCAAAAACAGACAAACACTACCTCAGCCAGGTGCAAGGTCAACCTCAACATTGACACCTTAATGGTAATAAAAAAAAAAGTAGCATGTTAATATGAAACACTAATAATAGGGGAAACTAGGTGGGCTGGGGATGTGGCTCAAGCAGTAGTGTGCTCGTCTGGCATGCGCGCGGCACTGGGTTCGATCCTCAGCACCACATAAAAATAAAATAAAGATGTTGTGTCCACAGAAAAACTAAAAAATAAGTATTAAAAAATTCTCTCTCTCTCTCTCAAAAAAAAAAATAGGGGAAGCTAGGTGTGGAGTATATGGGAATCTTTCCATACCAATACATTGTACTAATATTTCCAATATAAACATCTAAAATCTTCTAAAATTACACACATATTTCTGGAAAAAAATGATGAAAAATACTGTTTAGAAAAATATGTTCTTCCTCCAGTCTGATTTGGAATAGTATGAATTATACTCTCATTTGGCATTAGTAAATAATAGCTGCCCTACAATAGTAAGTGGCTGAGTGACATTTTCAAATTCATATACCTTGCAATTCTCTGAAGACCTTGAAGACTTCATGATCTGTGTTCATAGTCAATAACTAAGTGTCCCTTAACTCATTCAATGATCCAAAGCATATTTATTGGAAACTTAGTATGTGAAAGGCACTTTGGTGACACTATAAAAATTGAAAGATATTTACATAGATTTTTTTTCTCAATGTATCTTTTTAAACCAACATTTAAAAAAAAATAGTACCCCTCAATGCCTTTTTTTTTTCCCCAAAAGTGTGGATGAGATTTTTGTCTACCCCAGTGCTATTTATTATCAGAGAAATCCTGGCCCTTCATTGTAATAAAAATCCCAGCCTTAGTCATATGATACATAATCACCTCCCTTCCCCACCTTCTCCCTCCCTTCCTTCCTTCCTGTTTCTCATCCTTCCTTTCTTCCTTTTTTCTCTTTCTTCCCGCCCCCACCTCCCCACTCCCCACCCCACCCCGGAAGGAAGCCGAGGTCAAAGGATAAAAGAAAAGAAAGAAGAGAAAACTGGATTTCAATGCTAATGGAATTTTCACTCACCCACTCATGCCCCAGTTAGAGTTCTTCCATGTGAAAGTAATTATAATGTAATTAGGGGAAAGTCCAGTAGGGACTTTTGTCCTGAAGACAATATATTACTTTTGATGTTTATCCTGATATGTTACATTTCTATTCTATCATAAGCCTTAAAAGCAAAGCAAAACAAAACAAAACTTTAACAAAAGCAGTTTTCATCTTTTAATGTATTTTTTTAAAATATTCAGCTTACAAGAAAACACTGGTGACATTTTTCACTTAAAATGTGGCACTATGACAAAGTAAAGTCTACATCTGCTGATATTTTAGAATGAAAAAAAATCTGCAACTTTTCTGAGTCTCTACATAGTTTTACAGGTCTGATGTTTTAAGTAATCTAATTGTGTGTGTTGTATTTACACATTTTTCATCTCCGTTAAGGAGAAACTATGGAAAGCTCTGGAAACATTGTCAAATTTATTGAAACATTCAGCCTTCCACGATTCTCAGATGCATATGGCTCTTGTGAAGGACCAGTGCCAGTCCTGACATGTCACCATTCCTGTCGCTGTAAAAGCTCCATTGGGATCCTTCTCTTGTTAACCACTGTCCTGTGAATAAGTTTAGAAATAACACAGCTGAACACAAGTCAGAGGTCTAATCCAGGACAAAAAAAAACCTTCTGAAGCCAAAATAAAAGTTGTTGGTGTGAGCCATAATCACTGACAGGAAATTCAGGTCAACACATCTTAAGTAAGGAAGAGCTGTGTTGAGCGCTTTGGACTATTTCCTCGGGTAATGAAGACAGAAGATGAACTCTTGTCCTTGTCCCTCAGCTTTCAGCCCTTCTTGATGTTTATTTTCCTTACAATCTCAAAATAGTGTCCACATTGCAGAGGACGAAGTGACTGGCAGGGAAAAGGTGTAGACCTACTCTGTTCATTTAACACAACTTGAAACTTCTGTGAAGATGCTTCGTACACAGAAGGAGGGGACTGGTGGGTGAAAATCCATTCTCAGAAGTGTACTTTCTATTACATGTGACATTCCCACTGGGTACATAATCAAAAGACCCGTCACCTTGGGTGGATCACTGTGATTCCCACCACCTCAGGCCTTTGTGTTCAAGATGACATCTCCACTTAATTTTCATCATACGTAAAATGATCAATTTCGAGCCACAATGTTTATATCGAAAAATAAGTTTGGCACCAGCAACCTGGGATAGAGGATTTTTGTGGCAGTAAGTGAACCAAATCGTTGCATGCGGTTGAGCGCCTGACACAAGAACACTCAAGAGATGTGAGTTATAATGATCATCATGAGGTACAGGACATGCCCATGGAGGACAAGAGGAATTAATGTATTATGTGATTCTACTTAATGACCAAATGTGTGACAGTTTGTGTTTTTAAAATCTTCAGAAACAGTTCTAAAAGGGTCAGAAACTTAATTCCAAGTGGAAGCTAATAATCACATCACCCTGTTGCTGATATTCAAACCCAACTTGGTACTTGCAGCATAAGAGGAAAAAGAAGTCTATGCTTTCAAGTGTTCTTTAAAGTGGTAAGAATGAAACTTGTCATAAATTAATTCCAGCATTTCAGGTTAGAATAAATTTCATATGATCATAACTTTGCATCTTTTCATTATTAATAAGATCATGGGACTCTTTCAACCCACCCTGCATTCAGCTTGATCTTTTTCTCATCTGTGGCATATGTCTCTCCATATTTTGATGGAGTGGCTTTTCAGAAATCATTTGTAATTTCCCCCAAATTAATGCATTTTATGAAAATAAATGACACAGCGATTCTTTGAAAATTCCAAGGCCACAAATGGTTTTCCTTTAATCTTTTGTTTCCAATCACTGGGTGATCAAAGATGTTTTATTTAAAACGGGTCATTTAATACATTGAACAACGAGGTGCAATTTATATTGTCTGTGGCAGTGACTTATGTTTATATTTAAAAGAATTAAATAAATGCACCAATGAATATAATGTAAAGCTTTTGTACTTTAGTCTTTCTTAGCAACTCCTACCACCTCATGGAATTTTCCTTGCTTCTTTTTTTTTTATAAATACAAAAGGAAGGGAAATGAATATCTAAGGAAAGATCTTTGGGCTTCCTAAGGTCTACATCCTATTTCTGAAGAAAATGCTGCTGCTCTTCTCTTTCCCAGCTCTTCTCCCTTAACTTTCCTCTGCTCCTTTACATTTTCCTCTTCTCCATGGGTCTAACTATTCCCAATTCCAAACCTTGGAATATCAGGAAGAGAGTGAGAGTCTGATCATGACCACTCAATGGGTGTCAGTGAGTCAGTCAATTAAGGGAGGGGGTTTTTGAACTGCTTCATAGTGACAGAGACCAAACTTCCCAACAGCTGATATTCATTGTCCAGGAAAAAAAATGCAAATATAATTTACAAATAACATAGAGGTGAACTTCTGTATCTGCAGCCTACCAACCTCAGATTGAAAACACACACACACACACAAATTTGGATCTGTATTAAAGATGTATAGATCTCTAATTCTTGTTCTTATTTCCAAAATAATACCTACAACAACTATCGATCTAGCATTTGAATTCAATTAAGTATGATAATTAACTTATAGAGTTTCCTTAAGTGTATGAGAGAATTGTGTAAGTTTTGTGCAAATATTACACCTTTTTATACACCAGTTTGAGCATCCTTGGATTTTGGTATCCATTTTGGTATCCTGGAGTCAATCTTCCTCAGACATCAAATGATCAGTGTACTCACACACACACACACACACACACACACACATTTTACTTTCATCTTGCATAGGCTTTCTTTTTAAACATATCACTAAGCAATGGTTTACTGTTGCTTTTATCTTTGAATATTTTTTTCAATATCTTCTATTTGAAATGTAAAATGATAATAATAAAAATAACGATATGTATAGTCTATGATGTCAGACTGGGAAAAATAACCAAAATTTTAGAAACATGCCACAGTGTTCAGAGAGTTCCTGAGAAATAATCGTTCAAGAATAAATATCTCTGACTCAAAAAAAAAAAACAAAAACAAACTGTAAGTGGCAAAAGAAGACCATTTTTTTCTTAAATTAAACATTCCTTATTTTGAGAGTCATGCAACAGATGTTTGCATTCTTGTTTTTAGTCTGCTTCCAACACCGGAACATCAACAAAGTCTAGAGAGACTTCCCAAGACTACTCTTTGTTTTTTTTTTTTTTTTTTTTTGTAGGATAGTTCCATTCCAAAATGTCCTCAGCCATCAGGAAAACAGAATAGATTGGAATGTTCTGGCACTGCCTTATTCTTCAATTCTGGTCATACTCATATTCAATTTCTTTTCTTTGGGTTTAATTTAGCCTGGTGTGCGTTCGAATGCTTCTCTGTGCTTTCTCACAGACACATAAGTAGCCACAGATATGCTAAACTAATACTGACCATTTATCTATAAAATATACTGACAGGATTCCCAGTATAAGAACACAGAGTCTACATCCAAAAAGAAAAAAACCCCACAGTTTCAAAGGTGCCCAAACATCAACCCCTCTAATAAAATAACCCATTTCTGGAGAGAAAGAAAAATTCTAAAAATAATCCTCTATTTTGAATTAAGATGACAATTATTATGTTCCCAATGAGCTGCTGAGCACTTCATTAAATATTCAGTATTCCTTGGATACATTGTTCGAAAGTACTTCTTCTAAAATTGTGTACTCTCTCAGTAAATCCATTGTTAACTTGCTATAAATAAATTAATGAGATTTTATTGTATATCCACCTGTGGTCTCTATGATGATATTGGAGTTAACACATCCAGGAATGAAATGGTTAAGTGCCACAGGAAATTAAAATAATAACTAACACCAGGTGGGAAATACAGCATGATCAAATTGCTTGAGTCATATAATCTTTTTAAAGTCATTCTCAACTTGAAAGGGCTTAGTCTATGGTGGGTGTTCAGTAAATATTTATTGGATAAAGCAATGTCATTTTTATCAAAAAGTCAGGGGCTTTCTTATTATCATGAGGAGAGATGGTCTCAGAGGAAAGCTACATAGAAGAAAGAGAGAAGATTCTTCAGTTAATAACTATGGTTAATGTTGGGAAAAATATATATATAGAGAGAGGGAGGGTGGCGGTTCCTTCAGCTTTTGGAAATTTCAAATAAAGAATAGAAGAGTTTTCGGCACATGCCATATGGAGATCCCGCCTTAAGACAGAAGGTTGAACAATTGTAGAGGAATGAACCTAAGTTTTCTAAAATTATCTAATAAACAACAGTGCCTTGATCTGTGCTGGGCACATGATTTTAAGTCATTATTATACATCTGATATAAAAATATTTGATAGTAATTATCATAACACAAAGATATTTGTCAAATTGTGCAAAAACACAACGCAAGCTTGCAGTGGATTCTAAAAAGACAACAACTGAGATATTTCACGTGCTTGCATTTTAACTAAGACCCACCAGTGATTTATAGAACAATTAGGATTTTTGCCAGCTATTTTCGTATGAACTTGAAGAAAGCAATGTCTATAATTTGTAGTTTAGCATCTATATAATTATCCTTAAGGTGATCCTTTAGTAAACTGTTCTTTTTCCATAATGTGAGCTCTTCCCATTTCAAATATTTTTTGTCATTGTAATTTAGATTCCAGTTAAAGAACATCTTTCGTATTCTTTTTGATAGCCATCTAAATAAGGTTTACACCAACTGATAATTTCAGGAACATATTGGTACTTAGAGTATTTAGTTCACATACAGAGGCAGTGGAATATAATGCTCACAATTATGGGCTCCAGAACGAGTCCAAAGCCTGGCTCTGCAATTTTCAAGCTGAATACTTTTGAGAACTTAGTCTATTACCCTCATGTTCTTGCTTCAGAAAAATGGACAAAATAAATGATCAGATATCACAGTGTTGGTATGGACGTTAAGTGAGTGACTACACTAACTTAAAACCTCTTCCAAACTTCCATTAAGTAACACCCTTAATGGAAGTTTGGGAGAGGGTTTGGCACATGACTGTTAGATGAATGTTAACTCTTGTAGTTTTAATTTTTATTATAGAATGATAGTACAGAATTGTGTGTCAGTATGGTATAGCCCTGCTGGTGGTGTGCAGGAGTCTGATATCAGTCAGAAAATAGTTGCAGCAGGAGGAGAAAGGTTTCCATTTTTAAAGAGGCCTGATGAAATCAAGCTACACCTAATGCATGTCCAGGGATAAGTAAAAAATATACCTAGTCATAAGTTTAAAAAATGCCACTTTTAACTCTATTTCAAATAAATTCCCCTGTTTTGAACTACACTTGTGATATATCCGTATATATTCAATACTTCAGGTTGGAAGTAATGGCACCGTAACACCTTGGTCACTGGTGATCCTCAACAGGAAGAATATTGGAAGCCCTCTCTGCCCAACACACATTTCACCTGACTGCACATGGTCATGGAGATAAAAGTCTCACTGCCACCTTTAGGAATCTTGTAGATTCACATAAACTTTCAATCAGACAAAACTTAAAACTCTCATTCAACTAACTCACTCGAAAGACAGGAAAACAGAGATTTGGAGAGAAAAATAAAAATGGCTGGTGCAAAGTCACCCAGGGGATTAACACAGAAATAAGAACATAAAGAAGGCAGAGGATTCAGAGGTACTTGGCTGAATCCTCACATAGCCATTTAATTATTCTCTCATATAGTTTTTACCGTTAAAAATAGTTCAACAGCAAACTCAATATATAGAGATTATTAAACATTGTATTGGCTTTTATTCATGTAGTCAGAAAAGTGAAGTTTTAATTCAATGACTGTTCTTATTCACATTAATAATGGAATGGATTTTAGGTTTGAGCATATACCTTGATTTTAGTGATACAATTTTTGTTAAGCTCATGTTATTAACATTTGCAAATATGATTCATTCGGTCAACTAATAAAAATAATAGATGTTTACTTTTTAATCCAGTTAAACCAATACATAAATGCCAGCAGGAAGTTCCTATCACACTGAATTAGGTTGGTGCATTAATCTTTGTTAGTTTGGCTTTATATACTGTACCGGACATGATCATTTGGAAAAATAAAAACAAATGCTTACATTTGAACTGTGACTTCTGTTTTATAAAAACACACACAATTAAGGATGTAATTGTGCAATTTTTCAGCTGCACTTACCTAGCCATCTGTCTAGATTTCACATTAAACTCATTTTTCTCTGTCTTTGGAGTTGTTTTTTAATCCAGATTGCTTCTTATTAATTGTACAAAGTAAACCTTGGTTTCAGGTTCGGGCAGTTTATGTGTTTAGCTTCTGTGTTTAGAAACATATATGCCCTATTGTACAGGACAATAGTATGTCACTCTCATTTACCATTATCAATTCTTATGTTTCCTCACACAGGAGAACAAAGTGAGAAAAAAATACAATTCAGCATTTGACATCCATTAAGGATCATTAGTCTGGATCACATAAATGCATGTCCTAGAGATCATGTTACTGGCCATAGAGCCTCCAGGTTTGAAGTCCACATCTTCAACACTGAAGTCTAAAAAGTGCATCCAAATGGTGTTTAAGGTTAGATTGTACTTATTCCTCCTTTTTACATTTGGATGCTCACACCAAAACACTAGTTAGTTTTGCTTCTTTTCGGACTCTCTGAAGAAGAAGAACTTGCTGCTGAGATTTTCTCACACAATTCCCATGATTCTGAGAAATATCTTCCTTTTGAGTATAAGTAGATAGAAAAAGAAAAAAAAAATCACCGTGTTAAAGATATCAGTGTTCTGGATTCCTAGCTGACCTCTTCTTCATTTCTCTCTTGTCCCAGACAATGTTCAAAGTGACTTAGTAGAGAGAGATTTTTACTTTAACATGTTCCTCCTGTGAGAAAAACCAATCAGATTCAGAATCAAGGTCAGGATTCTTTTTGGCTTCTCCATAAGTATGTGGTCATGATTGTCAAAACTGAACTACTTTGCCATTGTGGTACTTTCCTATAAATTAACATATTCTATAAAGATATGTACAGTGACAATCCTTCTTCTGAGCTCTTTAAGGTATAGCTGTTGTTAAATATTATTAAAAAAATCTGTGACAAGTTAAATTTAACAATGTTTATTTGAAAAAGGAAAGCATTCTACACAAGAAAATAGAGTAAAGGTTAACAGAATAATGTAGTAGTAAAACTATTAGGAAATGAGTATACTTTTAGAGGAACAAAGTGACACAGTGAAAAAATCAAGAATTCTCCCATTTAGTATGTTTGTTTAGTTTAGTATGTGACTTAGCCAAGCCTACAATTAGAATTAGAATCTTTCTAATCTCCAGTCTTTCCATTTGTACCCTGTGTTTCAGATTTGCGTCAAGAATTAAATTGTGTGGTGCTGGGGGTGGGATTGTGCATGCATATGTTATGTTTCAGGATCAGGGACATAAATTAGAGAAGTATTTTACAATAGAACAAATACATAGTTATTTTCATAATAGATTTATACCACCTTGAATAAATCATTGTTTCAAATTAGGCATAACTCCAATACTCTATCTTATTATAAATAAAAATAGATGATAGATCCTACCTTTGTTTATAGAATAGCTTTCCAAATTGTCCCTCTCTTTCACTTCTTTAGTAATGAATAAATAAAATGCTAATAATATTGATCATTAAGAAAAAAAAAGAAGAAAAAGAAAAAAGGAAAGGATCCTAACACCTGAGGGCATTCTAGACCCAAGTTGTTTCTGAATGTCCCACTTCCCCACATGTCCAGGTCATAGTTATCCCCAAAGAAAAGGAAGTGACGTAGAAGTTACCTGATAGGCTGACTTGGCATTTGCTTTCTATGGGCGAGATGTGATCAGTCAGTAGCTGCTGCTCACTGAAGTTCTCCTGCTGACCTCAGCCACCAGGTACAGATCCTGCTCATAGGACAGTTTACAGTTTGTTTGCATAATAACAGCTTATAGTTTGCTACATACAGAGGCAACTTGGGGCCAAAGTTTATAAAATAAGGAGAGAAACAGACTTATGTCGAACTTGTAAATTTAACCACATACATATTTAGATATTTAGGAATCCTGTTGCCCGAATTTTCAAAACCACTTCCTCAAATCTCCTTTTCACTTGATTAGAATATGTATGGCTATAGAATGGTCTAGCAAGGGATATTGCGTTCTTGAATTTATAGTAAGATGTTCTAATAATTCTGAAATATTAATTATCTATAGAGAAGATTCTGGTTTGCAGTTTGATGTAAGAAAAGCTTGAAATTCAATCTCTTAGCATCATAATAAGAAAAAGTAGAAGATCGATCAAAAAAACAGCATAAAGAGGAGCTCACAGGGAAACCTACCCTCTGAAGACTGGCATGAAAGTTTATAGCTCACACCTGAAATCCCAGTGACTCTGGAGGCTGAGGCAGGAAGATCATGAGTTCAAAGCCAGCCTCAGCAAAATTGAGGAGCTAAGCAATTCAGTGAGAACCTGTCTCTAAGTAAAACACAAAATAGGGATAGGGATGTGGCTCAGTGGTCAAGTGCCCCTGAGTTCAATCCCTGGTACCAAAAAAAATTTTTTAAAAAAGGAGGCTCACAAAAATACAGGGACTCACAGTTTTCCAAGGACAAAAATAATGTTGGAAACATGAGTTGGAGAAAACAACTGAACTGTAACCTTCTCTTTCATGAAAGAGTCTAAATTAGCTTAAGAAATCACAATCCCTGAGAGCAGCCTTATGAAGAGCCCTTCTGTCCAGGAACCAAACTATTTCTAAGAGTAAAGATGAGAGAAAAATTTCCTCCTGCTTCAGGAAGCATGAGGAGAAAAGTAACCATATGATAATAATATGTCCAGAGCCTTCTGTTTCCCTTAACCAAGGCTTGCCCTGGGAGAAACTATTTTCCCTGAGCCTCATGGACAGGGGTTTTATCAGTATTTAAATAATCCGTGGAAATGGAAATAAAATAGCAGCACCCTTCAGCCTTCCTGTGTCAGCCAATCCATGGTATCATAAAATACCATAGATGAAGAAGCTTAAAACAGCGGAAATTTAGTTTCTCACACTTCAGGATGACAGAAGTCCACCATCAGGGTACCGTCTATTGGGGCTCTGGAGAGGGTCCCCTCCCTGACTCGCAGACATCCACTCTCACACTTTGTCCTTACACAGCAAGTTACGTAGCATGTCCACTGAGAAGGGCACTAACACTACCATGAAGGCCCCACCCACATGGCCTCACCTGTGTCTAATTCCTCCCAAAGGTTCTATCTTTAGACATCATCACCTTGTGGGAAAGGGTTTCAGCATACAATTTTCAGAGACTCCGTGGGGTTGATAGTAGAATGGAGAAATCTGGGATTACTGATAGAAGTCACAGCCTGGGAACAGAGCCTTATTAAAGACTGAGACCCAATTCTATTCTAAAACGTGATGCCTCCTGATACTCCTACCACCACAGCAGTAGGGCTCCTGTTGAATAACACAGATGAAAGAACAGCATATCTCAGATGTTATTTAGCAGAGAGACTTCAGGGGAAGGCAAAGACAACAAGGGAGACACGAGGTAAGATGTTAGAGGAAGTCCTGTGCTCTGACATCTACAGCTAGAGCAAATAGTAAACACAGCTAGCATCTAGCCAGATTAACACACAACTTCCCACTAAAGACCTGTTTACCTCAGTTTATTTTTACTTGATACATCAGCTTTCAAATAAAATAAAAAAAAAATACCTGCAAGGCATGGTAAAAGGGAAAAAATAATGCAGACTGATGAGGCAAAGCAAACCAGATCTAGGCTCAGATATAAATGTTGGAATTCTCAGACTCAGACAAGCAAGTGTGATGACCATGACAAGGCCCTTTACAGGAAAGAGTAGACACATGAGAGAACAAATGGGTAATGTTTACAAAGAGACGGAGACTCTTTAAAAAATCCAAAGAAATGCTAGAAGTCAAAAACATATGGGAAGTCTTTGATGGACTTCTTGGTACATTGAACATACCTGGAAAGAACCAGTGAGCTTCATTGGTATATCCATGCAAACATTCCAACAGTAAAGCAAAGAAATATTAATTTAATAAAACAATGAGAAGATGCAGAACATCCTAAAACTCTGGGAAAATCATAAATTTAGGTATAGTAGAAATACAGGAACAGAAGAATGAGGGAAAGGAATAGAGGAGGAATTCTCAAAAGAAATTTTAAAACATTTTGGACTAATTTGGGGCTGGGATTATAGCTCAGTGGTAGAGCGCTTGCCTAGCAAGTGTGAGGCACTGGGTTTGATTCTCAGCACTGCATATAAATAAATAAAATAAAGGTTCATTGACAACTAAAAATAACATATATATATAAACATTTTGGACTAGTTGAAACTGAAAATGCAATCTACCATAAAGTGTGGGATTCGATAAAAACATTGCTGAAAGGAAACTTACAGCACCAAATTCAAATGTTGAAAAAAAAAAAAAGAAAACTCTAAAATCAATAAACTGAGGATTTACCTTATGGAACTAGAAAAAATAAGTGTAAATTTAATATAAAAAGGAGAAAAGAAACAATAAAATTAGACCTGAAATTAATGAAACGGAAAATAGAAAATCAACAGAGAAATAAATGAAACCAAAAGCTGTTTCTTCCTCAACTTGGTAAAATGTATAAGTAAAACCTACAACTAGCATCATCTATAAAAACGGATGCTTTCCTGTAATATTGGGAACACTGTAAAGCTTTCCTGTCTCACTATTCGTATTCCACATTTTAGTAGCAGTCCTAGTCAATGCAATAAGATAAGAAAATGAAATAACAAGTATATGAATTAGGAAAAATAAATAAAATCCTATTTTTTCACAGATAATGTAATTGTCTACGTAAAACATATAGCAATGTGTTCAAAAACAAGTCTAACATACAAAAATTGATATCTTTTCCATATACCAGCAGTGAACAATTGGAATTTGAAATTTAAGACACACTATTTATAATAACATAAAAAGTTGGAATATATATCTGTAAATATAGCAAAGCATTATATCTGTGTAGTGAAACCACAAAACTCTAATGAAAGAAATCAAGGATATGAATAAGTGGAAAGAAATCCCATATTCCTGGAAAGCAGTCAATGTGATTTAATTATTATTTTGTACCAAATTTAATTATAGATTCAATACAATTTAAATCAAAAGCCCAAAAAGTTATTTAATATTTATCAAACAATTGATTCTAAAGTTTATATGAAAAGACAAAAGACTTAGAATATTCAATAAAATTATGAAAAAGAATAAAGTCAAAGGGCTAACACTTTCTGTCTTCAAGACTTATTATAAATAATCAGAATCAGTAATCATAACAGTTTGGTGTCAGTGGAAGAATAGGCAGAACCAATGAAAAGGGACAGATAACCCAGAAATAAGTCCAAAGGCACAAAAGGGAAATAATATTTTCAGAGGAACATGGCTTGCCTTTCCAACAAATGTTGCAGGAACAACAGAACTTCCACATGCCAAAAATCAAATCTGGACATATACCTCAGATTTTTCATAATAATTAATTAAAAATGGGTGATAGACCTAAATATTAAAAAGCATAATTATACATTTAGAGAAGATAGCATAGGGGGAAATCTAGAAAAAATGGGATATGTTGATAATTTTTCAGATCAGACGTAAAAAGCACGTGTATGAAAGCAAATAATAATAATATGAACTTCATTCTTCATGAAAAATATCTTGGTGGGTACATGGAATTTAACCCAGAAGCGCTTAACTATTGAGTCGCATTCTCTGTCCTTTTTTAAATTTTTATTTTCTTGCTAAGTTGCTTAGGGACTCACAAAGTTGTTGAGGTTGGCCTTAAACTTGCAATCCTCTTGTCTCAGCCTCCAGACCCTCTGGGATTCCAGACAAGCATGAGATATCATACCTGTCCATTATCATTTTTGATATCTGCTTGGCAGTACAATTCAAAAGGGAAAAAATAAGCCAGAGATAGGACAAAAAATGTGAAAGACGTATAAAAAATACAAAAATCTCTCAAAACTAAACAATAAGGAAATAAGCAACTCAATGTCAAAGTGGAAAAAAATCTGAATAGACACCTCATTAAAGATGAGCAGATGGCAAATGAGAATATGAAAAGCTACTCAACATCATATGTTGTTTCAGAATTGCAAGTGGAAACAATGAGCTATCATTATACACCCAGTATAATGCTGAAGATTCATACAGGTGCAATACCAGATGCTGACAAGGATGTAGAGTGATAGGAACTCTCATTTATTGCTGATGGGAATTCAAAATGGTACCCATCATTTAATAATGCTGAACATAGCCTTACCATGCCACCCAGACACCACACTCCTTGATATTTATCTAAATGAGTTGAAATGTCTAAATGAATTTTATTTCCACATAGAAATTTATGTGTGAATGGTTATAGGAGCATTATTTAGAAATGCCAAAAATAGGAAGTAACCAAATTGTCTTTCAATCAGTGGATGGGTAAATAAGCTGTGGTACATCCATACAATGGAGTGTCACCTGGCAATAAAAATAAATGAAATATCAAGCCACAGAAAGACATGAAGAAACCTTAAATGCATGCTACTAAACTAAAGTCTGTTTGTATAATTCTAACTGTATCACTTTTTGGAAAAGACAGAACAGAGTGAAAGCAAAATGACCAGTGTTTGCAGGTGGTTTAGGGGAGAAGGAATGAGTGAATAGTAGGAGAACATTGGACATTGAGCGGAGTGAAACTCTTGTATGACAAATTGGCATATGCACATGATGAGATCATGTATTTGTGAAAACCCACAGTACTAGGCAACACAGGAAGTGAACCAAAATATAAGTCATGAACTTCAGTCAATAATAATGTATCAATATTAGCTCTACTATCTAATGTACTACATCAAGGCAAGATGTGAATAATAAAGGAACTATCTACAGATGGGAGAGGAGGAATTTTCTGTATGTACTTGATTTTTCTGTAAGCTTAAAACCACTCTTTAGAGTCTTTTAATTTAAAAAATTAAATGCATACATTTAATAAAATACCATAACATATAATTCTGAAAATCTTTATTCACAGAACTTGGGATCTGTTTTGATACCAAGGTTGTATAGATTTATGATGGGCAGCATGTTTATTAACATGTTAATTCAAGAACGAGAGACAGTCATCAACTCTGTATATTCACAGCTGGGTTGTCATATGCAAATATAGAATATCGCCAACAACTCTTGCTGTTATTGTCTAGCTTTTCATTTTTGAGGCTTAACAATGGCTTCATCTTCTATATTGTTCATATATATGTCACCAGATCCTCACACTCCACATAAATTCAAACTAGAACATCTGTGAGAAGCCTTAAATACCTCTCATGCCCCCATGGGAGTGAATATGACTCAGATATAAACAGACACTTTTTTTTAATATCTAGAATCCCTATCAATTCCGTAGCAACTATAAATAACCATTAATTTACAACCCTAAAACTAGTTTCTTCGATTATGCTTCATATAATTATATATATTTTAAATGCAAATATTTGTTTATAAATATTATTCAAAGAACTAATAAGCTCTTTTAAATACCAAAATATCTCACTTTCTCTAATTATGATAATTTTATTGCTGGATAAATAGCATGTCACACTGTCTGCTCCTCCTTTATCCATTGTGGTGCGCTCAAATGGGAAATCTAAAAAATTAAAGTCTGTGGCAGATTTTCCCACTGCTTCTGTTTTTGAACATTGAATGCTAAGAAAATGCATGCTGTCTTCTGCAGTTACTGTATCTAATATCATTAAAACCACAAGTTCCTTGACACATCAAGAGATATGTATGATGGTTGAGGTAACATGTCCAATTTTATCTAATTTAATCTTCTGTGAGGTGTCATCAAACCTGGTTAACATAAAACAAGTCCTAGGTCCAGAAACCAATAACTTCATCCTTTAAAAGAATGAAATGTTTTTAAATTAAAAAAAATAAATAAAAGGCTGGTAAGTGCCAACTTTGAGTAGAATATGTTCCTAAGTGGTGCCTTTGAATGGGGATCACAGATGTTGTGAATTCTGGAGCAGTGTGGAGAATGCTGGTACCGGTCCCCCAGGAGTCCCCAGCTCTAGTGACAGATAAAGAAAGATTATCATCGAAGGCCTCCTCCATGCTGATTCCTCTGATGAGTGCACTGACATGCAGAGGTGTTTGGAACTAATACTAAATCTCCCTAATGTTCATGGGGATTGTGAAACATCCAACTCAGACAACGTCACCTGAGGTGTTCCTTGATTGCTGCACCCTACCCCGTGGTGGGGACAAACTTCCACACACAAACTCAGACCTTGTTACTTCTTCCTTCAACAGTATAGAGAGTTGACAAAATCTGTTTCTGAATTTTAACTCAAATTTCCCTTCTTGCCTGAAGCCTTCCCTCATTGCCCTAACCCAAGAACCCCCCAGACAATTTCTAACACTCCCTTCTATTTAATCTCCTTCCCCTATAGCACACTTTCAACTGTTGATTTCATCCACCCGTTGATGGCTGGTTGAGTGAATTTGAATATCGTGAATTTACTATTGTTTGAAAGTCCCTGTTTTATATCAAAAACAAAAAAACATTGATATCACTAAAAAAGCCATACTAATATAAATTTTAGGATTTATTTCACTCACAGTTTTCTTTGAAATGACTCACATATTATCAAATAATACTGATGTTTCCCATAGTTTTGTGATCAGAGGCAGTTTTCTCATGAAAGTTGCAGTGCTTTAATGTGACATCAATGCAGTTGTAATTAGAGAAGGGTATTCTGTTTACGTGTTAAAACATGATCTTGCCATAATAGGCAATTTTGCTAGAAAATTAAAAATGGATATTCTCCTTTCTGTTATCATATTCTCTATGGAAACGGTGCACGTTCAAGGCCATTGTATTATTTTCTCCTTAGACCTGTTTGTGCTGCAACGCACATGCCCTGACCCCATGGCATTGTCTGTTGAAGTTGGGACCTCAGACACAGTAAGAAATCAACTTTTGACAGAGTTTTACAATATCAATATCCTACACATACTTGCATGTGAGTACAAACACTTTCCAAAACAATACCTAGTGTGTGCCTATACTATAATACATCAATTTTAAAGCATCAGTTTTGAACTAGGAGTATAGATCAGTGGAAGAGCATGTATCTAGTGTAACAATGGCCCTGGGTTCAATTCTCAGAACCATAATAATAGTAATAAAAATAGCAACTACAACAATAATAACAACAAAATAAAATAAAGATAACAGAGAAAAATATAGTGCCTGACTTGGTGGATCTCAGTAAACAGCAGTTGAATAAAATTGTTGAACATAGAACTCTGGGCCCATTATTTGCAGGCACACATATTTAGGTAGGAGTTTGAATGTGCATGAATTATGGAGCTCCTCATACATGCATATGGCCTGAAGCCTGATGGACAGCATCTAAGAGAGCAGATGTCACAGCATATTAACTAAGCAGATGCTCATTAAGTCTCTTGGGTCAAGGCACTGGGGATATGGCTAAGAATAAGAGAGACAAAACCTCCACCCCCCTGGAACTAACACTCTAGAGGAACAGCTTCTGCTTACAAAGGTAAGAAGCATAAAATGTGAGATGGTGATGAACATTAGACAAACAATGTAAAATGGGAACAGGATGAGGACCTTGGCTTTGGTGGGGTGGCAGGCAAGGAGGGGCACAGTGAGGTGAGCACCAGGGAAAGGTGGATCTCAGACAAGACAGCATATACAAAGGCCCTGAGGCAAAAGGACATCTGGTACATTGAGGAACAACTAGGAAACCAGTCTGAGGAGGGCAATAGGAAGAAGGAGGAGAGCGACAGGAGATAAGGAAGACCATAGCATTAACTGGGGGAAAATCCTACACAGCTTGAAGGGGGTTGTTATAACCTCAGAGAGAAATTGGAAACTCTCTGGAGGATTATGAGCAAAGCCATCATGTGATCTGAGGTTTGAAGAGACCCTTGCACAGAGCAAAGAAATGATTATGTGGCAGTTTCAAGTTTCCATGTGACCTGACCTAACTTGGTATATGAAGTGTGGTGAGCAGAATAATGCCCTCCAAAGATGTCTAATACATCCTCATACCCCAAAGTGGTGGACATGCTTGGGTAAGGAGAAATTAAGGTTGAGGTGGGATCACTTTGTTGATCAGCTGACCTCGAGGGAGTTATGCACATGCTGAGATAGCCCTCATGCTTGGTTAGCAAGGTGGGCCCAATGTCATGCCAAGGTTCCTTGTAAATGGAGAATGAGGCAGCATCTCCACTGGATTGAGGTTTGCCAGCTCTCAAGTGGGTGAAGGGGCTATAAGTTGAGGAACTGAGAGAAGCTGGGAAAGATGATGAGACAGATTTTCCCTCAGAGCCTTCTGTAAGAGCACAGCTCTGCTCACACTTCATTTTAGTCCAGTGAGAGACACTTCCAACTCCCACCTTCAGGTGTGTAAAAGAATAAGTTTGTAGCTCTAAGCCACCAAGTTTGAGACAGTTTATTAGACAGTTTATTAGTTTATTAGTTTATTAGAACAGTTATAGGAAATAAATGCATGAGATATTTCAACAAACTTGGCTCAAGAAAACGTCAGGAAGCGGTGGAGAAAGTGCTATCGGTGTCCTGAATGGGCCTTCCACCTCTCCTTAGGTGCCAGCAGGTCATGGCGCCCCCCACATCTCTTCCACAGTATCTTGGTATTCCCCTTTAAGCATTTGCTGCAACTGACAGTTTTATTTACTTAGAATTCTCTCTTTCAATACCGATTCGTGAAATCCTCTAAGCACATACAAGTGTGTGTATGTGTGCACACAGGTGTTGCATGTACCTTCCTATATAAACTCAAGGAGGATAAAGCCTGGAAAACACACGCTCCAACTGAGAAGGAGTGGAAGTTGAATGTGCAACTTCCATTTCTTATTTTAGAGACTTTCATTCCTAATTTAGATGCTTTCTTTTTTCCTTAGAAAGTGGTACATTCTTAGAAAGTGGTAGATTCACAATTTGCGCACACACCTATTTAAAGACATAAAAGTTATTTCTCAGCGTTACAACAGTGTGTGCACTCTTTTATCTCTGAGAACTAAATACGGATTCTGATTTTATTTTTATTCATGTTCAATATATACTAAAGATATTTTGCAGCCCCTACTACAGCTTGAAATGCTGGAATTTTTTTTCTGCATGACCTATGCCTGGCCAGATGTCAGTGACAAGGTGGATTGTTTTGATTATGGAAGGTCAGATTTTTTTTTTCTCTTGCTGTATCGCAAATAAAAATGAAGATAAATCAGCAGCATATAGACTCTCAAACTGTGTTTACTTTGTAAGTCAAAACTGACAAAATTTGGCAGTTTCACATGATTAAATCTACTAGGCTGTTGCAGAACGGAAACCTTGGAAGTCTGTACTATGCTATTTTATGAAGCCATGTGCATGGGTGTACGCACACTGACATAGTTCTATTGCATGGTGAGCAAGTGTGGAGCATTGGATTTGATCCCCACCATCAAAACTTACACACACACACACACACACACACACACATGCATGCACAATGAAAACTTTGACATAGAACTATTATATGAAGAGAGACACTGTCACGTGTGGTCTCTGGTAATAGATCAATGAAGAGGTCTGTAAAGATGAGTGTAATTTAGGCAGCCAGCAGCAGCATAAGCAAAATGGAAAGAAAAACAAAAGCCACTGAAATGGGGCTTATCTCTTTACTCAGCAGTTGATAAAGCCTGACAAGTTAATTAAGTCACTTTTATTAAGGTTGGAATACCATGTGATACTTCAGCGATAATGCACTTAACTGATGTCGACAATATTAAAAAAAATGCTACTGAAATAATAGCAATTAAAAGTTTACACTCTAAAAGTCATTTAAACCTAGTGACCTAAATTAATAAAGTGTTTTCTGTAAGGTGATATTTAAAACACTGAACTGCCCTAGAAGGGTGGCCGAGGATCAGGAATTGTTTCACACATTCAAAATACGAATGAGAATAAATATTTTATAACATAATACGAAGGTATCAATATTTAAAAGCCTTCCTTCTTTCCAAATTCTTAATGCAATTTATGTTTCGGAGATGATGATATCTGGTTGATACATTTCTTTTCAGGTATTTTATCAGATTAAGGGTGTATGTTTATTATCTCAAACCCATTTTAACTAATTTCATTCTCAGGGTCAAAAACTTTCTGAAAATAACTGCTCTGGGATGTTCATTATTAATAGTGTTCCTCTCTCGTTAATAGTTTATGGTGAGCTTCTCAGAATATTATGAGACTGTAAAAATTCTATCCCAATAAATGTGTCTATAGCAATAAATTGAATATAAGTTATAGTCTATGAGTTTCACGTTGATTTATGCCCGTCGTAACAAGTAGCCGCTCATGGTCTGTTCAAGCTAGCAGATGCAGCATATGGTTGACTATTTGTGGGTGCATAAGATTCAGAAATGATCCCAATTTGGAGGAAACAAATATAAAATTAGATCTGAAAATCACTTATAGAAACATTTAATATTCCATTTCTAAACTCAGTCTGAGCAAGAAACCTCTCAATGAATGTATTTCTCCGGGAATACTTGGACTTGCATAGGAAACGAGAGCCAGTTTCATAGGCTCTGGAAGTGATTAGAGGTTAAAGTTCAGAGCGTGCAACTGAGGTTTGGAGTAGACATACACTTGGTGCATTTGTCCACCTAATAAAACCCTGATCTTATTTTCTCATTGCAATTCTGCTATACTTACTACTGAAATAGGCTTTTATATTAAAAAACGAGAAAAATCTCCTTAAATTTTAATTATGAGAACTGCAGTATCCCATTCTTACACAATCTAAATCTCCTGCATGTAATAACTCACTTCCAAATATCAGCATGAAACCCAAAAAGCTCAGTTAATGATCATCATACCTCCACATGTGCTAATATTGAAGACAAAGCAAGATGATGGATTATTCAACACCCAGGTTTTGAGTGGCATACACCCAGCCTTAGTAAGTTGCTTTGACACCATGTGTAGTCCCAGCTCTCAAATAGGAATGTGCATTAAAAATAACAGAAGCATTTTGAGCTCTAGCATTTGAACCCTTGGCATTTCCAAGTAATGACTTGAAATTTCTAGTCCTGTGAAAAAGTGGAAATACTTGTCCTTTTAGCGATTTTAGGCATGAGTTTGCATTATGTGAACATATTAGTAGGGGTAGGTATTGTGGGATCAATGATATAAAATATTTTAAATAGCTTCACATGGAGTATCTTTTTTTCAGTACAGGTGTGTGATGCTAAAGCAGATAGCTTGTAAAGCACTTCACCCACAGGTGAGAAATGAGAAATTTTAAGGCCTATTGAACACAACATAATTTCACAGTGGGTCAGCACAAATTTATACAGTACAGGTGTTTCTATAATTAGAGTCCACTGGAAAAATGCACAGCATTCTACACTCAACAATGTGCAGATACAGTTCAATCTGTGCACTTTGCTGATCTTATAATAATATGCAACTTATTGAAATGTAAAATCATACAAGTAAACTCCAAACTTAATTATCTTGAAAAATGTATCTTACCTTCTCTTCTTGCATTACAAACTTTCAGATTCCTACCATATTTAAAGATGTACACTGTCTTTAAAATCATATATACATGTTTTATTGCAATTTGATGACAAATAATTTCAGATGTAAAAAAATGAAACATTATTTAAATAACACACTAAGCTTTTAAACACTAAGTTGTGAGATAATTATAAACTTTATTATCAAATTTGTTTTTTTGTTTTGTTTTGTAAACTAGAATAAAAGAGTAATTTTTCTTCCTGGGTAGGGCCAGTCTATGCCTTTCTAAAATTCCCTCAGTAACTTTCTGAGTAATGTAAAGTTATTGAATTATTATATTTCTTCAAAACTGTACCTGCATATCAAAAGAAGATGGAATAGTCCTTTTGCTTTAGTAAGTAATTATTTGGGTTTTAAACAATGACAATGTTGATACTTCTTTGAGAAAAGCAAATTAGTTTTCTTTTTTAAAGATTTTTTTAGTTGTCAATGTACCTTTATTTTATTTATTTTATGCAGTGCTGAGAATCAAACCCAGTGCCTCACAATGCTAGGCAAGCGTTCTACCACTGAGCCACAACCCCAGCCCCAAGAAAGGCAAATTCTTTAGAAATAAAAGATGAAATATCTCATTGTTAAATTTTTAAAAATCAAGATATGTGATAAAGGCTCCATATCTCACAAAATTATTGTATATCATATAATACAGCTCCAAATTTAGAAAACAAAATGTTTTGCGTGAAATAGCTCACCTGAATTTTTCCAATAGATTTCTTCAATATATACGACATTCACAGTTAAAACAAACAAACAAAAAAAAAGGGTTTAACGTTCTGTGTTTAGTATTTACTTCACAATAAATAATGGGCTAGTTTGATGTTTTTGTTTGTATGTCCAACCTGTCTCTTTCCTCAGCCCCAGGTCCTTAAAAGATTTGCCCTTGGACCTTTATTAACCGATAGACTCTCCACATCTTTGCTCATCTTTATGCTGTGGAAGAAACCGTTAAACCTTCTCCCATTTGTCAGTAGGGTGTGATTCATGATGCAAACTAGAAATTTGCGGCAACATATACATTAAGCCTTATAAATTCTACAAAGAATTGTTCTAATTTTATAAAATATATTATGTATATTTTTTTAGATTAGAAACATGGAAAATTGGATCCTTTCTAATAATAAAACACGGAACTCTTTACTTGGGTAGGAACTTGGGGGTTCAAATGCCATAGGTCTGCCCCATAATGCCTTCCTCACCTCCGCAAGTGCTAGGCTGCCTCTTCAAAGGTCATGATGTGATTTGGAAATTGTTTGTCCACCAAGAGTTTATGTTTTAGGTGTTGGGAAGTGATGCAGAATCTTAAGGCTGAGTGGGAGAGCCTTCAGTCAGTTGAAGGTGTATCCTCAGAAGGGATGGTGGCACTCAGCCCTCTGCTGGCTTTCTGTGATGCTACGTGATCTTGTGCTCTCACAACACTCCTGCCATGATGCTGTCAGCCATCAGGTCCTCACCAGTGGCTACACCAATGTGGCTGCCTAATCATGGGCTTTCAATCCTCCAAAATGTGACAAACCCCTTTTATTAATAAGTATCCTGCCTTGGACATTTTGTTATAGTAATGAAAAAGGGAATAATGCAGGTGAGAATATAGGGACAGATACAGCCTCTACTCCAAGTCTTCTTCTGCCACCCTTGGCTAATAGATCTGAAGGATAACTGCAAACAAGGGATGCAGTCTTTCCAAGAAAACCTAACGTATCCCTTCTCTCTTCCCCAGCTATACTTATTCATGAGATTAAATAATTTTTATGAGTTATTTTCTCTTTACACTTGTTCTCTTCATGCTTGCTTTTCCTTCCTCTCTTTCTCTCCCCTCAAGTTAGTACAGCAAACAAATATCCACATTATCACTGAATTTAGTGTCTAAAAGCATTTTCTCTAAATATATACATTATCTAAATATATGTATAATATATATATATATATATTATATAATGAAATAATGAAACATATGTCCATGACAAAAACATGATTCTAAACAATAAAGAGTGGCTTTCAAAGCAGTGAACAGTGCCATTTTTCTACTCTTTAACCACAAAAGACATTGATAAAGCCACTATTAACCTGAATTTAATTAAAGTGCCAAAGCCTATTCTGGAACTGATGTAACTTTTCAATCCATGAATGGATTTCCAATATCATCAAAGAGGAGTTGAGGACTTCACACACATGGGCAGTCTTGCAGAAGGCTTCAGAAAGGAAGGGTTAACCAATCAAAAGCTGAAGGTCCCTGGACCCCTGCACCCCGACTTCAAACTTACACAAACAGTTGAGGTGCTCAGAAAGGAATGTGTGGACACCATCTCTCTGTCAGCTACTTGAAGGAACAAAGGCAACATGGGTTTCCATAGTGATACTTCTAAGTAATTTATTGAATAACTTAACATTTTCTTTTTTCCCAGTTTCCTTGCAAGTACTTTGAAACATCTCTTCTTGTTAACTTTCAAATTAACTTTTGCCAAACTAGAAACATCTCTATCAAAGTGGAAACCGGGCATTGGTGCATGCAGATTTGGTTTATAAATGATGTTAGAAATATATGAACAATTGGAATTGAAAAATCCCCATTTTATAATTTTCTCATATCTCTTCTGAAATAAGAAGTGATCCCGTGATGGTTCTATGCTTAGCAAGGATATGTTATGAAAGGTTAATTAAAATTTATTCTGCAGTTAGAAAATTTTAAGAAAGCATAACAGATTTGGTTAGTAATGGGAAAAAATTATGAAAATTTTTTAACATTCAGAGAAACCAAACTTGGAATCTCAAATAAACAGATTTCTATATTATCAAAATAACCTTAGTCATTCTGATAACTAGAAGTCATCTTATATTTAGATACAAAAGACTGTTTAGAAGAGTTGTCTCTTAACTTCTGATTAACACATGCAACAAAAAGTTAAAAGTTATATGAAGCAGCCTTCTTCCTTCCCTCTAACAAATGCTTTTAAAGTGTATCCTTTCCTATTTTGCATTATGAAATTTTAATTTTTCTGTGCGATCCAACTGAATCTTAGATTATGCAGGATCTTCATAAAATAAATTTATTTAACATTTCCTTTTGTTATTCTTATGCAATCATGAAACTACTGCAGATGCAAAAGGCCAAAAAACTTGCAGAGAAGACTATGCCTACAGGTTGCATTCTCATATGCAATATACTTATATCTACATGACTGTGCATATATCTATCGAAATCTGAGCTCAGTTACTTCCATGGCTAATAGGAAAATCATATTTCTGAAGATATTTGTTTGGTAATACAAGTGACCTGCCCATGCCAAATCTCAGGGTGGGCCTAGATTCATGGATATTTTTTGTGTGCACCTGTGTTTAAAACTGATATTGATGTAGGAAATTGGCATCCACTTGCATAGAAAATGAAACTCTCCTCTGTCCAATTCCAAGCATGTAAGAAATGTAGCATGTTTCCATTTACCTTACTTCAAATATTGCCCATTTTTATGACTTACATAAGTCAGAACTGTGGTTTGAAAAGAACCCTCAGACTGTCTCAGTTTAAAATCAAGGTGTGTCTTGGAAAGAACTAGTCTTTGGCAAGAAGATTTCTGCCCTAATAGACCCTCACAGCCAGGTGTCATCATAAGGTATTATTGTTGTTGCTGCTATCATTTCCTAAGGGACATCACTGTGAACAAATAATTTAAACCATACTGAACCCACCTGGAAAGAAGATAAAATAGCATGTTAGCCTCAGTTGACTAATCAATCAAATTAGCTGAAATAGAGAAACCCACGCATATGAGCAGACACACCTTTTAAATTTTGTACATCAGATAACTCTTGAGCATCCACTAAGGCTAAGCAATTGTCTGTGCTCTGGGAAATCTGCATGTGAAGAGGGTCAATCTATTCCAATTTTAAATGGATGGTATTCAAGTGAATCAAAGTTCATCAATACAGGAAGCATAAAAATAGAGTTTAGTGTGCTTTTTTAACAAACTGTGAAGGCCTTAGTTTCTTTTTATTCTAAATCCTCAAGAAATTATGAATCCTTCTCTTATGTGATCAGATTTGACTATTAGACTTTTTTCTTTTGAATACTAAGACTTCCCTAACAGTAAGATTGCACTCCTCTGATGTGACCAACTCACGCTGGCCACAAGGATGTTTTGGTAAGTTTTTTAGTTTGCTCTCCATTCTGAAGCATGAAGGTTACTTTAATGTGTATATGGAACAGTTTTTGCACAATTTTGTGATTGATATTTCTAATATTTATGAAGGTAATAAAATTTAATTATTTCTATTTTAAAGGGAAAACTTTTTACTGTAATCTACCTTTAAAGTATATCTTTTTCTCTATAATATATCAATGGTAATCTAAGAACAATTGGGTCTTCAACCTTGCACACTAATTGATTTACACATACATTCTTGCTTTTTTAAAAATAGGCATCTCATACTCTAAATACATGATGGACAATCTAGTAACAATTTAGCTCTTAAAACAGACTTCTCATAAAGAATGAGGTTAGAAATTTCATTTACAAATGAACTTTGGATACCATTTATTTCCTCAGTAAGATGATAAATCCTCTTAAATCTAAATCCTTTTGTATTGGGGAACATATCCTACAGATTTAAATAGCATGTGTCACTGCTATTTTTGTTCTATTAGTAATATTTAGACAGATTTGGTCCATTTAAATCTAAACAGGAAGAATATTAAGATAATTTAGTGGACAAAATACTTGTACAGCACAATCTCTTTTCCAAATAGTGGTTTATATGCACCTGTGTGTACCTGTGTGTATGGAGGGAGAAGGGACTGGAGAGTTTATGAGAGTGGGTAGGGGGGGAAGATGTTGAGACAGCAAGAGAGGGGCTGAATATTTTGCAGAAAATTAAGCAAGACAAAAAGAAATATGTAGTTACATTTCTTAGCAAGGGAAGTAACTTATTTTTAGAATGCAAGGTTCACAGAAGCTGAGTCTGGGGGCATTATTATTTATGTTCTCTGAGCCCTGGCTTTTTCTCTATGTATACAGGCTAAAAGATGGGTCTTTGATAAGTAATATTTAAAATTGATTCTATTTCATTGTTGCACACAAGATCCTGCAAATTCCTTAATTCACTGTACAATCTAATTACAGCTTGATTTCTCAGTGGGGAAATATATTACCCTATCTTCTCAAGTTACTTTTTGATTATTATCTTCTGTGGCTACCTGCAGCACTGGATTACAGCCCAGCCCTTTCTTTCTCTCTTTTCAGTCCTCTCTGCATTGGACCCTGAGTACTGCAGCCGATTTGATCATATAGCATTTTATATTGATCATGGAGACTGGCAAAGAGAATGTAACACTTGGGCCTGGATGCTGTAGATAACATTTCCCAGCATGTATTCCCAATAATGTGGGTTGAGTTGTTGTTAGTTATTAAAGTTTCAAGGAAGGTTTCATATTTAAAACTCATTGGGTATAGAACCATATGATAATTAGAGAAAAGAAAAAAACAGCAAGATTCTGCATCTGATCTTTTCCTGAAATATTTTTCACAGATAATTATCATCATCAAAAAATATATATTTAAGCTCTACAGGTTCTGTGTTGAGTGCTGTTTAGAATTTGTGTGTGTGAGTGACAAATCCTCCGTGTTTTCCTAAGAATACTGGTAAATGTTGATGTGGGTGATGGCAAAGGAAATACTACGGGGGTCGCTGTCTCAGAGAGGAGACTGAGTCACTCTAAGCCTAGGGGGAAATAAGTGAACGATCACGATGTTGCGATGTTGCTTGTGTTTCTGCTGTCCCCCAACACACACACTTTTTTTTTTTTTTAATGATCTCAGGGCTTCTCCTTTCCACTGCTGTCTCTGTTTTCTGGTCTGTCTCTCCTCTTCTTGCACCTCCCCTCTATAAACCCGGTCACACACTTCCAGGGCCTCTGTACCCAGCAAGTCTTTGCAGAAATGGGCTTTCCTAGCACAAGGTGCTAGTTGTTCCTGCTGGCTGCTCCCACTTCCTGCATCCTTTGCATCTGTCTTTGGATCCTCTCATGCTCTGCTCACTTGGGAAGGCCAAGGTTTCGGCCAAGGGCAAGACTCACATAATCACAGCAGTGAAGCCACGGTCTAAGCCCCCAGTAAGAAGCCCTGAGATGGGTGTGGAGGACCTCTGTGGCCCCTGCCACCTGCAGACCGCCACCTGCTCCCTCTCTGGTGACTCCTCAATCCTGTGCCGGAATCAGCTGGGGTCATGGGCCACAGCGACTTCCTGGTTTCCGAGGTTTCCAATTACTCAAGGGTATCTTTATCATAAAGCTACTGTTTTCCTTTTTAAATTAAATTTGCTACCTTTATTTTTGGAGTTAATGGCTGGTGATCAATGTGGCTGTGCTTTTGAGGAAGGGCATTTTTTTTTTCTTCTCAGTTAAAGATAGAAAACTAAATGGAGATCAATTTTATAGACTCTGGGTCACATAGATTTTGGATATGAATTTTAAAAATTAATCCTAATTGTGTAAAGCTGCTTTGCACAGATTTGAGCAATGAAATTTAGTTCTGAATACAGACTTTAACTTCACGAGATTCATCACATTTTTCCAGAATGAGAATCCTTGTTCTGACAGACTGAAACCTTTCATAGATGCTTTGAGGAAATTTTTAATTCATATTTTAATAAAAAAGGCTTTGGTTAAAAAAAAATTCAGAATTTCTGTATTAATCTCTTTGAAATGCATATAGAGACCAGAGTTCAAGTTTATTCTTACCATTCTTTTGGCCAAAACTTTAAGAAGTAGAGCATGTACTTTTTAAGTTCTGAAATTTTATTGAATTTTTGACCAGAAATGTGAAAAACAGTCAATAGCTACACAATTAAAAGAAGCTACCAGGGGGGAAAAAAATAGGAAAAAAACCCTAAAGAGGTCCAAAGTTGATTCAATATCCCAATCCATGTAAGATCACAGGGGAGTTGAATATCAAATGAGTCAACTGGCTATTCTAACAAAAAGGGGGATGTTTGGGAAATGTTCGTCTTCTATTTATTAAAGTTCCCAACCATGTTGTATATCGCACGGGAAGCCCTGCTAAGTGTGACTTGGGTCTGAAGAATTGTGAAGGCCATAACTCTTTAGCTTTCTCTCTGAACGATATCTAAGGCTGCTTCTTATCTTATTCCACATTCAAGTGGAAGCTTTTTGCTTTCTTTCAACAAAAGTATTTTCAATATTACAAATGTAGGTATGGAAAAACAGCCTCTTCCCTCATAAGGACTTTCACGGACAACGTTTCATTGTATGCATTAAATCTGTGTTAAAACACAGTCACCCAATGTTAACTCAAAACTGCAGTGAGGCGACTTCAAGATTCGCCAGCCTATTTTCTTTTAATCAAAGACACCCGGATTTTTGAATTTCTGACTCCAAATGATTTCCAAGTATTTTTTTTTCTCTTTCACTTATTTTGATAAAGGACCTTCCTTTTCTATAGCTAGTACCATCAAAATGCATTGGTCTCCTCCACGCCCCGAACCAAAGAAGTAAACAATATTCATGTAGGGGGAATGTAGCTTAAGCCATTCACAGAGTATACAAACATTTATGGTACAAAACCTGCAACATGAGTTTTTTGTTAAATTTTAACAGTGTTTTCTCAAATCTTCAAAGCTCGCCTTGATGGTTTGCTAAAGTAATTGAGCCACTCTTGGGTTGTTTTATATAGGACATCTTATCTTTCTTTCATTACCCAGGCTGTGGCTTCTTTTCTATTCCCATGAAATCCGTGTACACACTTTAGAAGCCCTCCTGAACAAGCTCGCTTCTAAGTTTCACAGAGCCCTTAGCACAATTTGAATACGAAAGAGATACTGAATAAAAAGCTTTAATCTCTTGTCTGTTATACTGCTTTCTTGCGGCTCTTCATCTCCTCCTCTTCCAAGGGCTTTTCTGTGTGAGTAAACTGCACACTTTTCTTTTTTAAGTGAAGTGTAATGTTCAAGAAGATGCATTCGGGAGCCTGAGACCCGGGAAGCAAGCTCCTGTAGATCTCCTCTGTCAAAATGTAGCTGCATTTGTGCTGCCTGGCCTTCTGTTGAAGGCTTTTGCAGGTAAAAGATTAGTAAAAGAGCTCTCCCTGAACACAAATCATTCAATCAGCAGAATGTACAGAGAGTATCAAATGTGCCCTCCACCTCAAATACTGTGGGGCTCTCTCCTCTGATACCTCTTCCCCTCCGTGAGCTGGAACTGGTTGAAAGGGTTTTTCTGTTCTCTGGTCTCTTGTCAATTTGAATGCCAGGAAATGAGCCCCCTTTGTAAGATTAATTAATAGCAGGAGCGGATCGGCCGAGCCCAATCGCCACGCCACGGAGCTGTAATTGCTACTTTGTGGAAAGGAAAGAAAAAAAAAAAAAAAAGTTTGGGTTGCCGTTTAAGAAGAGGGTTTAAGGAGAGTTCTTTGAACTGGAGGTCTCAGCGCACTGGATTAAGGCAAGAAGCAAGGAGGCCTTTGAAGTTTGCTAAGAGGTTTTGGAAGGGAAAAAAGTTGGGTGGCAAATGGGGGTTGGCAACATCAAAAGCACTCTCACCGCTCCTCACCTGCTTGGCTTGGAAGGGTCTGCAGGCTGCAGGGCAGCAGTGCAGGTCCAGCAGCCAGCTGGGATGGCGGTGGGTGGCTGCTTCCTTGGGCTGCGGACATACAGCCATACACCCCTACACCGCTGCTGCCATGAGCCGGCCTCCCGGTTTAGAGGTGCTTGTGCTCAGAATCTGCTCTCCACGGCACAGGCAGGGTGCACACACGCGGGGCACAAATGCCTCCGGTGCATTTCTCTCCTTCTTGTCGCCACTCTTGCTTCATGCATCTTCAACGATGCTTTAAAAAGTTTTCTCTGCTTGTCACTTAACAATCCTGCATGGGTAAGAGGGAAAAAGGGGTGAGATTCTTACAGAAAATACATCCGTCCCCTGCCTGGAAATAAGAAATTAGCAGATGCCATTCCTTCTCCACAGGGGCAATAGCGCCCCCAAGGGGGTGAGACTGATTCTTGGGGGTAGAGGGCGGATGTGAAAAATCCTAGATCTTAGGACCCTTTATGGCTCTCTAAAGAACTAGAGTACAGCCAGGGTACACTGTCATAGAAAAGAAAATTAGAAGAAAAAAAAAACACCTACTGACAAAGGTTCCTTAGGGGTTGTTGTAACAAAAATACAGTAAATAAACTCAGGATCACTGGTGAATGCAGATTTTTAAAGCATAGCAAGAATTTCTTGCTATTTCATATGAATTGGCCAGAAGTTAACTGGAGCATATGCATTTCATTTTTGACTCCGTGTGGAATGTATCTGAGCTCAATATTCTTTATACCTCCACGTCTTATATTAGCTGTTTATTGTTATTATTTTATTAACCTTGTCAGATTGGTAGAATAAGACCCACAAACTTTCACTGAGAAACTTGAATAGGTATCAGTTCAATCCTCACTATCAAAATATGTCTATAAGCTCAGATTTTATAACTGAGTTTTTGGAAAATAATCAAATTAATTTGCATTTTTGTTTGTATTTTTTTTTTTTTACTGTCTTGTGAAATACTATAGGATCTAGACTTGGAACTTTTAAAATGACCCAGAAGGGCTATATGTTTTACTAGTATAATTTTCACCATCCCTTCAAGCTTTGTTGCATACTTTTTCTGAGGCTAATATGGATAGATATTAATTTCAAATAATAAGCAATAGTTAATGAGAGGAGTCATCAGAAAATTAAAATCACCTTGATATCTATTGGCTAATAGGATTGTTTTAGAACTGTTAGGAATTAAAATTCAAGGGTTTTGTTTTCATTCCAAACTTTACTTCCAAGATAAATATATAAAGTTTTAATGTAACCAAATGTGTGCATATTTTATGGACATAGTTTAATAATGAGAAAAATCTTGAGTTCCTGTGTTTTGAAACTATAACAATGCTACTTTTTTTTCCCCCATGTACTGACAAGGAATGTTTAAAAATCAGGAGCCAATACCAGTCTGGGCCCAAGAAACAAGAAATTTCTCTAGGCCTGCTCTGCAGCTGAACATCACCATTTAGAGTTTCCCTTCCTCAATGACCTGAGTAAAGAAGTGCCAGAGGCTGGGATGAGAGAGAAAGAGAGAGAGAGAGAGAGAGAGAGAGAGAGAGAGAGAGAGACACCAAGATGTGTGGTAGATGTGTCCTCTCTTTCCTCTTTTCCAATGCATTTGGAGTTCAGAAAGATATTCCATACAGTGTCAGTCCCAGCAAAGAGGGCTGGTGACATTTCAGGACTTCCTTTTCATTGACATCCAATACCAATTCACACCTCACAAGCAGGTTGGCCTAGCCCAGCCTTCAGCCCACAGTGAGTAATCAATAAACACTGTTGACTGACCGCATGGGTGCACCCAACCCTCAGCCTGTGGACTCTGCAGCCTCATTACAGAATCACCTTGGGGGACCTGCCATTTTGAAAGTTTTACAAATATTTTTAATACACTGACTGAGTGAATGAAGTAACAGGTCATTATGAGTCCATTGCCAGAATTCCCAGTCCCCAATCCTTCCAAACTTGCACGAACACATTCTTGTTTCCAGTGAATGCTCATGCCTAATGGTTCACCTAACTTAAGAGAGATCTCTCCACTTTCTGTAGAATCAAAATTATGTACACACAGAAATATGTGCAATATAAATGACTTGAAACATGTTTGGTACAATATAGACTGTACCCTGGTCCACTAACTGTCAAAAAGTCACATATAATAACACTCATTAAGCAAAACAGGCATATATTCAATTACCTTCCTGCTGCCAATATAGGAAGTAAAATCGTTTCCTCTTTTATTATATCAAATATCTTGGTTTATGCCATGCATGTTAAAGTTTCCCACTCCTTGAGGCTTGGAACTGCAACATTTTTAGCTATCTGGAGGATTATAATTGTGTGCACACATCAATTATGGATTGGATTCAGCATTTTCAGATAACTTCCTAAATCACAAAGACTGCACAGTGGTCTCCAGGCATTTCCAGGCCAGTTTGATTACAGGTGTAGTACAGGCAGCCTTGTTAGTTCTCCGTGATGAGGGCTTCCTTTCCCTGCTGGGTTTCGGGGAGAGGCACTGACCATTGCTTTTCACTAACAATTTCTTCCTATTCCCCAGAGATGCCTTAATGAGCCCCTCGGACATGGCCAAAGGCAATCTTGTTCTCCGGCCCAGTGAGGTGAAAAGCCAAAGCTTAACTTCCCAGGCAAGCAATAATTAATAAGGTACCTTTGATTCATCTCAATTCATTAACAAAGTTACAAGTTTGGCGGCCTTAAGAACAGTTTTGCTCTGTTGTTTCATTTACAAGTATTGAATGAAACACCCCGTGCCAAGGTATGTTAAAAAAAAATTAACTTACAACGAAAATAAATGAGTGTAGAATACTAATTGGGAGAAAGCAACTGACAGATACTGCAAAAGATTGATTTTAGGGAAAATGGAGAAATCTGTTTTCTGTTTATTTTAAGGACAGGAAATGAATACTGATTAGAAATGTATAGGCAGTTGCGTCGTGTAGCATTTGGTAATGTTTTCACTGGATGTTTGATTTGTCTCAGTTTTTCCCAGATTTCAGTTTGGATGCCAGTTATCAGAGTTCGTTTTTTTTTTTTTTTTGGTCTAATAGTTTAGTTGGACTTCCTTGGCTACATGGCTCTTAAATTGTGAGCATTTGGCCACGCCTTCCTTTGGAAAAATAATTCAAGCAAAAATGTTGTGTTGCCACAGTAGATTGCGACTCTAAGTGGGAAACATAAAGCTGAGATGAGGGGATTAGTTTTCTGTTGGCTTTTATTTTTTCCTGAGAAAATGTGGTGAATTTTTAAAAAAAAAATATTACCCATTTGGATTTGCAGGAATCTTCAAGTGCTGTCTTCTTATGTGTTTTCTGGATCTGTTCTGTCCACTTATTCATTCATCTGCCTATCCATCCATACATATTTCCCCTCAAGTAAAAGCAAAATTTTTAAAAATGCTATTTTAAAGAGGATATTTCACAGAATGAATGAGTGTTATCAGTCACTCTGGGTGCAGCTTAAGCTGTCCACAGTATCACCATCCCATCAAAGAGCAGGAGGGGGCTTCTTATTTGCACGTGTTGTATCCTGCCTTGCTAGGACCCTGCCTCCAACAGTGAGTGAGGTTACTGTGGAAAGGGCTGGCACAGAGGCTACATCTGGGTCAAGCTGCTTCCCTAATCAGCTTTGCTGGGACAGCCACATGATAGCCTCTGTGAAGAAATTTAGAGCATAGTATGCAACCTCTCCAGGAAGGGCAGACAGAGTACCTGGGCTGGTGTCAAGCTATTCTAATCCTTCATAGAAATTTGGGAAATGCAGTAGTGAGGTTGTAGTGACATCTAAAGGCGGGCGCTTCGACATGTGCTGTGCTCCTCAACAGCTTGCTGCTTTTCACAAATGCTTTTAATGATGGCTTCTAACAAATATCTCCTAAAATCTACACAAAGCAATTTTACTATGGATCTTCTCTTTTCTCAGTCTGTCTCATCTGGAGCAGGAATTTCCTTGCCATCTGTGAATGTCTCTCTTGGGAACAGTATTCTCTCGCTTCTATCACTACTCTGAGATTGTTTTCTCCTCTGAAACTTATACTTTTAAAAATGTTTGGCCACATGTGTAGAGGCCAGGCCAGGCTAAAGTACTTAAACCATACATTGAAAGAGAGTTCCAATGTCCCTGTGCCAAGATTCTGCCTTGGGGGCAATTACACAGCTAGCTCCCTCTGTAACTCTCCCCCTTCTGTGTTGCTGGGGCTAACAGGAGGGTCCAGAGGCTGTATGAGTTGGCTCCAAAGGGTAAGCCTTGGCCAAGCCACCTGCTGCTGTCATGAATAGGATAGGGCCACTCTGCCGATTGGCATATGGAAATACGCATTTGAATGTTGGGTGCCTACATTGGAACCGTGTTTCTTTCCTTCATCTGGAAATAACATGGCCTTTTCCTAAGACTTTCCCCATAGGATCTAAGATCTGTCCCTAACTGCGGGGACTTTTTACCTTGTCCTGGACCATCCTGCAAAAGAAGGCTGGATTTCTACCACCAGCTCCACAGCAGCCGCAGACAGTGCAGTCCCCTCCTCTCGATTCAGATGATCCCCTCAGGCTCTCTTCTGGAGACTGGCAAGTTTGGAATGCCTCATGCTTTGATTTGCTTTCAACTAGGTGCATCCATCCCATTGGTAAACTTGGAAGAAGGCAAGAAAATTGGACAAGTGTACAAGGCCCCAGGGTATTTGCATGCAGGTGATTCCCAGTCATCATGGAACCTGAATGTGTTTTCTTTGCTCTCCATTGAAGGGATGGGAGTTTTTCTTTTCCTTTCTCTTTCTTTTGCTTTTATTTTTAAATGGCCTTGATAAAAGACCTATAAAGTTGAATTGAATAGTTGGAAGATAATAACTGCAGTGGTAAAGGTCTCTGCATAGGTCTACCACCCTGCCCCTGGCAGTAATCCTGGCTTTGGGGATCTGAAATTTCCTAAAGATGTATTAGTGTCGTATACACATGTGCTCTTGTATGCTCATAATCCTTTTTCACCAGCTTCTTAGCTGCATGCTTTGTATTTAAATTTTCCTTCTGACCAAGTAAATCCCTTTGGATGAAGTGACAGGATCTTTTCAGCACCCATAGCTGGTGACAGCTGGTGGAGCAACTCTGAAAGACTGCAAAGTGTTCCTTACTAGCTCTCTTCAAGACCAGTGCCAGCCACCAGCTGAGAGGTTGCTCACTGCTCCCTTTGGGCATCAGTCAGTTGAAGAGGCTCCCAGCAAATGCTAAAGAAGTATAATAGATATTAATATAAAAGACAATATCTGAGCTTCTGGCTTCACTGTGCCTTTAATTAGGTACTTATTTATTATATGCGAACATGGAACCTTTTCATTAATTCTGGTGCAACCCGCTATTACTACTGTATGAAGTGTCTTCTGGCATCTGAAGTACAAGGAAAACGACTTTGAAAGCAAGAATTGCCAATAACCTTTGGAAAAAAAAATGGCTCAGCGGGCCAGATGCCTGCTGTTTCTCCTTCTTCAGTGAAGTTTCCTTGTGAATTTTTAACTTGTAATATATTCTGTTGTCTTAAATGAAAATGGAAAGATGTCTTTTTTTTGGGGGGGAGGGGCTTCCTCTGGCAAGTTGCCATCCTTAGATTAAGTAATGAGGTAATGAGAAAGATTCAAACTAAGGAAGAAACTAGACTTTGAATTAATGTCAGCATTAGCTGTAAGCTGGACCCCATGTGGAATTATTTAGCTGAAATAGTTGCCTAACCAGATGCCATTTCTATATTTTTGTGGAAAAGCAAAATAAAATAATACTTTCAGGAGAACAAAAGATATTAATCATTTCACAGCAACATTTTGTTGCTATTAGATTTTCTTTGTAAAGTTAGATTCCTAACATGCCTAATCACCCTACTAGAAATCAAACATTTGCTCACATATAAAACAAATCCGAAAGGTAAGCTTATATGCCATTTTTAACAATGCCTGGCTATAGATCTCCTTTCACATTCATATTCATTCTCTCTCTCTCTCAATAATTTTTTACTTATTTTCTTCTTAATTTTCTGAAGCATGAAGAAGGAGTTGACAGAATGGTTTCTCATTTCTATCTCTTCCTTGAAATGAGGATTTAAGAAAGGAAGTATTCGTTGCTATATATTGAATTCACGTAGAGATTTGAAAGAATGTAGGCTTAATCAAATAGATGGCCAGAACTTTGAAAGTCATGCTGGAGACAAATAATTTCACAATGCAAAATTAACATCAGAGCTCACTGTTCTGACTGGTAACAGAAAAAAAGAAAAAAAAATATATATATATAAATGAAAACTTTTCCACATCCATAGAAAATGGTGGTGGGGGGGTGGTGTTTGTTTCTTTCACATTGTCAGTGCTTTTTAAATTGACAGAAGTTTAATATTAAATGAATCTGACATTCTGGGACTATTTTATGAAACTTGAGTACTATATTTCATGTTATGATTCAGTATTACAAAAGCTGTTCCACTTGCAAATCTCAGTTAGAGAGAAGAAAATAAATAAAAAAAAAGGAAAGAGTCATCATATTTTACCTTAGGTTTTGGAGTCAGGAAAAAATGTATTAGCAGTTAAACAGTTTCTGTGGCTTAATGAAAAAGAATGGAGTTTGAAATACTGTATTTTCACTTTTGTTATTCTGCATTTAATATCCAAAATTTCCTTATATTTGCAAGCCTAAGTGGGTTGAGGATTCAGTACGGTACGAGGTGGGGCAAAGAAATGGGAGGTGTTTGTAAATATAAACATGTAATGGGGGAAGTCCCCCAAACAGACACGTTGCAAAACAGCAAATGATGTATTTTTCTGGAAGATGAAAAAAACATTGCTAAACTCAATAATCCTGTTAAGACAGAAGAATACTAACTAAGGTGTTGAAAGAATAGAATTTATCCTACGATCAATTAAAAGTAAGCAATATGCTTATAATAAAATTAGACTCTGAGTTTGTTGTTGTTTTTTAAACCAAATATACACATGGGCTTTCAAATATTCAAGTACTTTGCCATTATCTTTTTGCACCTGATGAATTATTAATACAGGGCTCACCAGCTACTCCTGAGTTCCTATTAGTAAGTCGTGATTCTGTGTGTCACAAAGAAGGGTTGAACGGGTTTCTCTTTAGACTGTAATGCACCCATGGATGGGCACATATCACAATCTGTCTCTTGATCTAAGTCATTGTGCATTGGGTAAATGATTTACAATGAGCTTTGTGTGTTTTATGTGAGAAATTGCTCATCTGTGTGTGTGTGTGTGTATTTTTGTTCTTTGAGGCATGCATGTGTACATGTTTTAATGGGCAGTTTCATATGCTGCATTTTTTTACACATCTTTACATCAAATATTCAAATACAGACATAGCACACACATATATGTACTGCATACCTGGATGTGTGGTGTCTGTTTACATTTTCTGTCATGTAGTCATTAAGCACACAACGTAGACTTAAAGGATGTCAAAACTGACAGCCTCGGCATGATTGATGATGCTGTGGTAGACTGATTCTTACCAGGTGTGCTGTGATGGGAATTCAAATGCTGTTCAGAGCTCTTATTTGTGTTAGTGAAGTTTCGCTTTTCTCTAAGTTGTTGTTGTTGTTGTTGTTGTGTGTGTGTGTGTGTGTGTGTAAACCAGGAAAAGCTTCTAAACTTATAATCTTAAAACCTGGTTTAAGATGTTTTTGAATATTTTAAGGAAAAAAACAAATCATGATTGCCATCCAAATGTGCATCGGATGCATGTCATCCATTTTTATTTCACTTACTCTTCAATATACACTTAAGTGTGTACTTGTGTTATCCAGATAGATATTTCCAAGGTTTTAAAATCATTAGTGCTATTTTTTGCTAGTCTGATGGATAAATAAATGCCCCACTTCTTCCTTTTACTGGACAGAAGTAATTCCTGTCTGTCTGAGTTCATGAAAACACTAAGCCAAATTTTTAAATAAAATCTTATTTAAATATTTCAAGTCAGCTACAAATTTTGAGGGGGATCATTTTGGGGGCTTCTATGCGCACACAGCGCCTGGTCTCCAAACCCAATCTAGGATCTCAGATTGGCCCCTGCTGGGCGATAGCCATCAGTGCAAAAGGGTGGGAAATCTCAGATTTGTCTGCATTTTGTTCCTCCAAGCTTGTCACCATGGCTGACACTGTGTACCCAAGGCAATCCTGAACCAAGGCTGTCAATACCAGGAAGAAGCTCACTCATGTTCCATAATTGAAGTCAGTCTCTTCTGATCAAAAAGAACTCTTCTTTCCTTTTGACCACCTAAGATAGAAATAACAGCACTGAAAGCGTGAATTCATGCTCTGCAGAATTCCACCAAATGGGATTCCCTGCCTCAGGATGTTGTCAAATGTAATCTGTCGTTAAACAGAGGGAAGGTGGAAGGAAATTTAAGTAATCGCTACAATTGTGGGATGGGATCCTAACTTCACCCATGTGCTTATCCATCTTTCCAAAAAACACTGAATTCATTCATTCTTTGGCTAGAAATGGCCTGAAATGTTTGACCCATGATGTTCAATAAACTATGATGTGCAATAAACTGTGTTTCTAAGCATATTTCTGAAGAAAATCCTAGCACAAAACAATTCACTCCAGGTCCTTAATCTTTGCCCCTTCCATTATCTTCAAGGTAAGCATATGAATAAGCTGGTAGTTCATTCAAACTAAATGAAATGGAAGCTCACTGTGGAGATGCAGCATTTTTACTTGACAGTTGGCATAACTATTTGGTGGACACTGCTCTATCCTGATGGTCAGGTATTGAGAGATTCTCAGCAACTGTCACTGGCTACTTGGCATTACCTCTTAGATAAATGGCATGTATTCTACTACATACCACCTATTTGGAGGACTGTATGGCCAATGGGAATTGCCTGGCCACACCCAGACTTACCATTATTTGTTTCCTTTATTATATGTCTTGACTAAGACCTGATTATTCCTTAGTTCGACCCTACAATGTGATATATAAATGACCACACACCTCAGCCCCATAATTCTACCCTTTCTTGCCGATTGTGTTTTCTTTGTCTTCCACACAATATTTTCACTTCAACCTTTGGCTCCAATATGTTCCTAAGATGATGTGGCTAACTACTATGGTCTTTTTTTTTTTCCTATGATTTTGGGATTAAGCAATTAGGCCATGGGTGGTAACCCAATTTGCCTGCCCTTAGTAGGGACCTGGGAAGTGGGCAACATGCCTATTAGCCAGGCATTAGGTGTCTGGAATAAGAATGAGGCAAGGGGCACTGGGTGTATGCAAAGTTCAGAGCACTGGAGTGCAAAACAGCAAGGAGCTGAGAGGTGGCAGAAGATGCACATGGAGCAGTTCCTGGCCACTGCAGAGGATTCCCAGATAGGGGACAGTGGATTCAATTGTTGGCTCCAGGGAAACATTGAGGACCAAAGAAAAATCATCCATGTGAACGGTGGGTAAAGCTCTTAACAGAAACATAAACAACCCAGTATACACAGATGGTCCTCAACTAAGAATGGCTCGATTTACTATTTTTTGACATTATGATGGTGGTGGCTAAGCATCCAGTAGAAAGCATATCTCAAGATTTTGATTTTGGATCTTTTCCTGGGCCAGTGATATGTAATTTTATGCTATCTTAAGATGCTGGGCAGTGAGAATCAGATGCCTCTCCAGTCAGGAGCTGGACTAGGAACAACTGATATTTTGAGCCCTGTTGATTGCTCTCTTATCATGTTCAGTGAGGTAGTTGTATCAAATGTATTTTTGACCAACAACATAATGCACTTTTGACTTATAATATTTTCAACTTATGGTGGGTTCATCATACAGTTGAGGAGAAACTGAACATTACATGAGTAGATATTAAATTCCACAGTAAAGAAAAACACTGTATATTCTTAACAAAAAGTATAATTACAGGAAGTCTATCATGTGATCATTTTGAAGTGAAGAAAGGCCTTTAGTAATTACTAGTAATTACGAGTAGACAATAGATGTACAATGGAACCACACATACACACACACACACACACACACACACAAAGAGTAATAACCTACATGTCTTGACCTTGCACTATAGATGTTGGAGGTTGGGTGTCAGTTGATTAATTTTTATCTGGAACCTTCAAGAAATCCACCTAGAAGGGTGCCGAGGGACGCTGTTCACAGGGGTCTTGTTGGAGCAATTAAGTCTATGAAACCACCTGTGCGAGATGCAAAAGAAGCTGCTGTCCATTGGGAGTTGCTGGCCTCCATGCACTGCAGGGACACCCGCCTTGAGAGTTGGCCCAGCCAGGCATTGCAGGAGCCCCTGGAGAGTATGCTGGAACCTGGGATTTGACCCTTCCTCCCTCCCGCAGCATCTCGCTAGCGCCCCCTACTGACATAACATCATAGTGCTAACTGGCGAAAGAACAAACATTGAAAGGGCTTTGATCCATTTTTTTTTTAATGTATTTTCTTTATCAGGTGTGGAAGAGGGAACTTGAAGTTGCCAGGCGTTGAATAGTTCAAGCATCTCATCTACAGGCTCACTCCTCAGCGAATCTCTTTTCACTGTTTTCGGTTTTAGATTCCTCTTGTGGGTATTTATTAATAGGATAATAGAGTCCTATATCAATTATAGACAGGGTCCATCCTGAGAAACGTGTCATTATAGGATTACCTCCTTTTTCATTTATTTATTTGTAATGCTGAGGATTGAAGCCAGGGCCTTTCACTTAGTAAGTAACCACTCCACCCTTGAACATATAGCAACGCCATGTCATCCTCTTGTGAGTGTCAAAGTGGAGTTACACAAACCAAGATGGCTCTGATGTCACTGGACGATATGATCATATGGGACCATGGTAGTACTTTCAGTCCAAATGGACTTAAGGGTCATTGTGCAGCACATGAATGTACTTGTGAGTCTTGATATCTCAGCTTTAAACCCTCAAGTTTCAAATTTTCAATTCTGAAACTATGTCAATGAAGCTGACACAGGTACATTGAAATCTGTTTCGAATCATAACCTGAAAGCTTTATATCTTAATATGTATTTTCAAACATTCTAATCATTCCTCAACTGCTTTTAGAACTCTAAAAGCATAGTACATATTTGAAAGTAACCAATGTATATTTGTTGCTTTGTTTTTATGTGATATATATATATATATATATATATACACATATATATATGTGTGTGTGTGTGTGTGTGTGTGTGTGTTTTATGTATCCTATATATAGGATGACAGATACAATGAGTTAAGTATCATCTACTAATACCTTAGTATTAAAAAAGGTGATTTATTCTACCATCCCCTTCTACCCCAATTCTTCCTAATTATGGTTGCAGTGACTTATAAACTTCTTTATTTTTCACATCATGTCTGTGCAGCATTTTGGTTGTTCATACCACCTAAGCTGAAAAATCCTAGCATCTCTGATCTTTCTTTCCCTTCTTCTCTCCCCACCAGCATACCCAACTTTTCTCAGGTATGATGTCATTTTCCATTTCTACTAATATATTCTGTTTATTTACTATAATTGACCATCTGTACTGTATGTAGTAGTTGCTCCTAAGAACCCAAATCCAGTGAACTGAATTTTTGATGTAATCATTGTATGTTATTTATTGGAAGCATTTGAAAACATGACTGCATACATAAAAGCAGATAAGTAAACATTACATAAGAATTTTGCATTTCTCGTGGCCTTATTATCCATAGAATACAAGGACTTTTAGAAATGTCAACGTTACAGTGAGTGATGGGATGGGGATATCTCAAATCTAATCCTAATGAAGTGATTTCAATACAATGCCATAAGTAAACTATTATTATCATTGTTTTTTCTTAATAGATTTTGGATTAATCTTAGAGGTGCTTATTAGCTGTCTACAGAAAGGAAATGTATATGCATTGGTATTAAGTCAAGCAATGTGGAGATTCTCATGCTTTCCTCTAATTCTGCACCATTGTCTCTGTTTATAGAAATATACTCACATTTTTAGTTTTGGTTTATATTTTTTAAAAGATTGTGGTTTTCACATATTATTTTAAAAATCTTTTCATTTGAAATTATTTTTATTTGATAGATGAATTACAAAGATAGCACAGGAGGTTCATGTATGGTATTTACCCAGATCCCCGAAAGTGTGACTATAACACACTTACAGAAATGAAGAACCAACATTGGTACAATAATAATAAGTAAACTATAGACTTTATTTAGTTTTCTGAAGTTTTTTCACTGATGTTCTTTTTCTGTTCTAGGATCCAATCCTGATTGCTTTCTGGGGTTATCCTTTATGGTGTAGAGGCCTATGGATCTTAAAAAATGGTGGGGGTTATGTATGTGCCATCCTGGTGCCATTTAGTACATTTCTGACACTTGTAGAACACCATCATGGTCAACTCCTCTCCCATCCCTACACCCTGGCAACTAATACTATGTTAATAACCTCTATAGTCTGCTTTTATACAGTCTGGCTAATCATCTCTCAGAATGCCCTATAAATGGAACCATAGAATACATAGTCATTAAGTCTGGTTTCCTTCATTTAATAAAATGTATTGGATATTTATCCTTGTCATTGCATCAATCGGTTGTTTGTTCCTCTGTATTGTTGAGTATGATTCTGTCTTAAAGATGGGGACAACAGGGTTATGCACAAGTCTGTTGAAAACTTCTGACTTATTTCCTATTTTTTTGTTTATCAGGAGCAAAGCTACTTTTAACATCCGGGTAAAGGTTTTGGTGTGGATATAAGTTTTTAATTCATTTGGATAAGTGACTAGGACTAATAGTGTTGAACTTGATAGTACGTCTAGGTTTATGGGAAGCCACCATGCTGTTTTCCCAAGTGGCGTGGATGGCACTTGCATTCCTCCCAGCCTTGAGTGACAGATTTGGTGCTTTGCATGGGATGCCTCAGCTTGCTATTACTTCTGTAGAAATCAGCTTATTTTATTTTTCTCATGGGTGTGCAATGGTATTGGATTGCTGATTTAACTCCTCTTTCCTTAATGATTAATGATGCTGAATCTCTTTTCATAAGCTTGTAGGCTGTCCATGTACCTTTTTTAGTGAAATGTCTGTTCAGAATCTTGACTTTTAAAAATTGCTTTGTTGGTTTTAAACTTTAGGTATTCTTATTATCTTAGGAAAATAGTCCATTATTAAATTTGTGATTTATACATATTTCCTCAGTTTGTGAATTATCTATTTATTATCTTAACAGTATTTTTTTCACAGTAAAAGTTTTTAATTTGGATCAATTGGAATTTTTCACTTCTTTCTCTTTTTTGGTTTTATGATTTTTGTGTCAGATCCAGTATGCATATTTTCCCCTATGTTATCTTTTAGAAATCTGGTATCTCCATGTTTACGTTTAAGTCTATGTCCATTTTGAACTAATTTACATATACCATAGGAGGTATTTGTTGAGGTTAACTTTTATGCAAATGTACATCCAGTGGTTCCATTGCCATCTGTTGAAAATATATTTCTCCATTGAAGAGTATTAGTATCTTTATAAAAAGCCAAACAGTTGATTGTATTGGTTTGGGTCCACTTAGGAACCCTCTATTCTAATACACCAATATATGTATCTGTCAATATTTTCTTGAATACCATGTTGTAATGGTTGCAATATTTTTATGGTAAGTTTTCATATTAGTTGGAATGAACGTCTCAACTGTATTTTTTTTCAGAAATCATTTTGATATTGTGATCCCTCTAATTCTCTTTATGTTAAAATCAAGTTGGAAAATCTACAAGAAATCTTGTTCAATTTTTTACTATAATTCCATGGAAATTATACATTTCATTTCTGTGAAGTGACAATATTATTAAGCCTCCCTTTCTATGAACATAGTACATATCTCCATTGATTTAGATCTTTATTTCTTTCATCAACATATTATAGTTCTTATCATAAAGCTCTTGCATTTATTTTGTTAGATTTACCCAAGTGTTACAGTTTGGATCACAAATGTCACCCAAAGGCCCATATGCTGAAGGCTTGGTCACCAACCTGCGGCATTTGTATTGGTGGAAGCTTTAAGAGATGAGTCTTCTTCATCAAGAGATTAGGTCATTGGGGATATGCCTTTGATGGGCACATGAGGACTCTGTTCCGTTCTCCATATCTTTTAGTTACCTGGCCTCCGTGAGGTAAGCAAATTTGATCTACACCATCTCACCATGATTTTCTGCTGGACCACAAGTCCAAAAGCAATGGAGCCAGCTGGCTCTAGACTGAAACCTAAGAAATCATGGGACAAAATATATCTTTTTCATTATAAATATGTTTTTCTGAGGTATTTTGTCACAATGGAGTTTTGACAATGACTAAATAGTTCATTATTTTTAGTTCATTTACAAATGATATTTGTATTGTATTTCAAATGCCAATTGTTTATTGCTGCTAAATAGGGATATGATAAAATACTAAACATGGATCATATGCCCTGAAAACTTGCTAACCTTATTAGTCCTAGGAATATCTTATAGAATTTGAAGCACTTTTAACATAGACAAATGCAATATTTATTTAATTTATTAAATTTTTTTAAAGAGATAGAAAAAGAATTTTTTAATATTTATTTTTTAGTTTTAGGTGGACACAACATCTTTATTTTATTTTTATGTGATGCTGAGGATCAAATCCAGTGCCTCGTGCATGCCAGGCAAGCACGCCACGCTACCGCTTGAGCCACATCCCCAGCACCAGTATTTATGATTATATAGAAAGTTATTTATTTCTTCTTTTCAAATCTGTATGTTAGTTTTGTTTCATCCTCCCTCCCTCCCTCCCTCCCTTCCTCCCTTTCTTTCTTTCTTTCTTTCTTCTATTTTGTTTTTTCTGCTCCTACTGACCAGACTGACCAGGTTAAGGAATGATGCTTAAAGGAGACTGAGAGTATGCATCCCTCCTTAGCAGAAAACATCAGATCTGTTTTGGACCATGACTTTACCTGTAGGCAACTGAAGACATCCTTTATTGTGTCTAAAAAGAAGCTTCGTTTTTGTTCTCCACCTACTGATATGATCATGTTTTCTTTTACTTAGTCCCTTATTATGGTAGATTGTCCTGCCAGATTTTCATATGTTAAAGCCTTCTTGGAGTTTTGGGAAGAATCCAGCTTGATTGTGCTGAAGTTAACTTTTAATTTGCATGTTAATATGCTTATAGTTTTAGGAGACTTTGTAGCCTACAACCATTTTGTTCTCTTGTGCTGTCATTGCCCAGTTTTTTTAACTAAGTTGGGAAGTATTTTCTCTTATCCTGTTTTCTGAATCAGTGTTTAGAGAATTGTATTCTTTCTTCTTTAAGTGTTTAGTATAATATAGCAGCAAAATCACCTGGTTCTAATGTCTTGGCAGGTTTTTTACTGCAAGCTCAGTTTTCTCAAAAGTGTAGGACTATTGAGATTCTCTATTTTTTCTTGATTGAGTTTTGATAGTTTGTATCTTTTAAGGAATTTGTTAGCTTTATCTAGTTTGTAGAATTATGAGCTTACAATCGTTCACAATAGTCAATATTTTACCCTTTTGTTATCGATAATAGCTCACCATCTTTGCAAAACATATCTATGAATTGGGGCATACTCTTAATGTTCCTGCAGGCAGTTTACAGCTCTGTGTTTGTTTTTACATCCCAGTTTTACAGGTCCCCAAAGCTAAATTATATTTTCTTTTAAGCTTTTTGTCATCCCAAATTATTTTCCCAGTCATTTTCAGTCCTTATACCTTACCTGCAGTCCTTGACTTCTGATCCCTTCAACTTCAAAGTTAGCCATATGATATCTTTAAATCTGTCTCTCTTTCTCTCTCTCCTCTCCCTCATGTGATCCAAAATTTGTATATATTAAAAATTTTACATGTGCATTTCTTGATATCACCCTAATATTACATTTAAGTTTTCCAGAACCCAGCAGATGAGTGTTTGTTGCTTACAATAAATAATATCTGTAAAGTCCCCTGGAGTCAAGATTCTTTACTCTGAGGAGATGCTATAAAAGCTAGATGTGGTTCTGCACATCATGGGTTTGCATTGTAGGCAAGTGTGGGTAGAAATAAATAAAATCAGCCTCCGTTTCTCTTATTTTACATTTCTAATGTGCTTCTGATACCAGATGTTTGTGTGGGGGTTCCTCCAAGCAAGCAAAGCTACTGGAAACAAAAACAAACAAACATAGCTAGGTATCCTCTGATTTAATGCAATTCTGACACAACCTACCTAGAGTTGGCATTTGATCCCACAGGTTGATGGAGTCACCCCTAAGTCTGTCCCTCCCTTGAATCTGGTTGGTTGCAAGCCCCAGGTTGTTTTTTTGCCTGTGCTTCTGACCAGCTATACATCGGGCATCCTGAAATTCCTTCTTGGGTTCAGTTATCTTACTCAGGTGGCTCAGGGAACATTTTATTTGCTGGTTTGTTATATAGGATGTTACAGACAGTTCAGGTGAACAGATGCATGAGGCAGAGTGTGGGAGATGGTCACAGGCTCCACCCTCCAGGAGGCTCCTAGTCATTCAGGCTGCCTCCTTTCCCAGATGTGGAGGGATGGGACTGAACATCCAGGCCTAGTAATCCTGCAGCTCATGCTGCCCCCACCCATCAGTCAGCTCATTAGTTGACAAAATATACCATCCCTTCAGAGATTCCCAGGCTTTTAGCAGCTTACCCAAATGAGACGGGAATAAGACAGATACCTGTTATTGCACAATAATGGGGGTGAATAACCCCCCAAAAAATGAATGTGGATATTTGCATATGAGATAAAGATTGCTAGTTCCCTTCCTCTTCAGAATCTTTTGGGAACCTTAATGAAATAAAATTTATGTTCTTACTCTAACCCTTTAGAATGTCATTAAATCCATCAGGGGGAAGAGAAGATCAGGGTATCCTGCTCTAGAATTTACATTATCCCCATGTTCTGGGTCTCTCCCATGACCACCATCATTATAACAAAAAAATATTTAGGAAATTAGCTTGATCTGTGAGATCAAAAGTTAACTTCTAAGACTTGACTTTTAACCCACATCCCAAATTTCAGTAAAACTTTCTTAACAACCTCTGTACGGAAACAAAAAGGTCTCCTTTACCATCCACAGAATATTTTAGTCCATTTGGAATTGTCACACTGTTCTTGGATGCATTATGTTTTTCTCAATCTTTTTTTTTTTTCTTTTTGAGTCTTAAGCTGTGCAAAATCTATAACAGTTGTAAATTCATTTCCCTCCGGTTGTGTGAGATATACCAAAAATCTTTCAAAGATAATCTTTCTACGTTACTGTTTCCTATTTTGATTTTTCTTTGTTTTTATTTTTGTATAGTTTCAATCTCTGTGCTGATGTTACTATCTGATCTTACGTGTCGTCTGCCTTTTTTCACTAGAATCTCTAACATTATTAATAGTCATTTTAAACTTCCTCTGTGATAGTTCTAATTTCACCCTCGTCCCTCTGTCTGATTCCGATGACTCTTTTGTCTGTTTGGACTGTGGGTTCCTTTTGGAACAGGAGCCTATCCTTTCATAGGACATGTATGTTTTGTTGAAAGCTCAAAATGTTGTATCAGGAGAGTGTACAGTGAAGAATCTGCACCCTTAGATAAGAGAATGGGTGCAGCAGCACACGCTTGTAATCCCAAGGTTAAGTCAGGAGGATCAAAAGTTCAAGGCCAGACTCAGCAAGGCCCTTAGCAACTCAATGAAACCCTGTCTCTAAATAAAATATGAAAAAGAGCTGGGGATATGGCTCAGTGGTTAAGGAACCCTGAGTTCAATCCCTGGAATGCCCCGCCCCCCCCAAGGAAAAAAAAAAAGCATGACTTTCCTTCTGCTAAGAGTTCGGTTTAAAGAACGTGTTATTTTAGTTGGAATTGGGGGTGGTTTTAAGTTCTGTGCTGCCTGTGTTCAGCAGCCTTGAAGTTCTTCTCATGACTCCTTGTGTTTAGGGTACGGGCGACTTTGCCACAAACTTGTCCTCCACGTGCCCCTGTGCTTCCCAGTGTGTATTCCCTAGACGGACTCGTCTGTCACAGCTCTCCTGGTGACACTGGTCTTGGAGATCAGGAACAGGACCTTGTTCTCGATTAAACACCAGAGGAATGTCAAGGCAAGGATAGAAAGCAAGTTTCATTGAAGAAAGGGACTGAGACAGATTTCTGCAAAGGGAAGGGCCCCAGAGCTTGGAGTCCATCAGAAGGGGCGTGCCTTGCTCTTCTAGAGACCCCAGAACTCCTCTTTTAATTACTGCCTTTTTTTCTTCTTCTTCATGTAGGAGAATAAGAGCAGGGACACGGAGGTTCATTGTTAGCAACCCAGAAGGCCCAGGAGCAGGATGGCAGAGGTTCACAGTCCCTTGTCCTCTCTGATAACCAGTGATGACCACTCATCCTCCTCTCTCAACTCCCATCCTTCATTACCTCCACTGACTGCCTGACCTTTGCCCCTGCCTCAGTTTGCTGAGGAAAGTGACATATCCTGTCCACTCAGGCCAGGCAGGACTGCAGGCGGAATGCTTTTTGGCAAAGAAAACATGTGGTGGGTGGGTGGGGGGGGTGGGGTCAGCATTGTGGGTCCATTAATTAGAATTATTCTCTGAACCTCGTGTTTCCATCGTCTTCATCTATCTGGCCCCTTACACTTGCTGTAGTTGGCTATTATTTCTCTCCGACACCTGATAGCACAGTGTTGGAATCAGAGAAGGGAAAGTTTTCTCTTTTGTCCTGAGGAAGCTTCATGATAGCACAGGAACTCTGAACTTCGTTCTTGAGAGTAGCCTTCATATGTGTCCCTGGTCATCTTCTAGCTGTGACACCGGGATAAGCAATATTCCTGCCGTCCCTTGGAAGGAACCTTCTCACCACCATTTATTTCCCCAGTCCCCAGAGAGTCTCTACTACTTCCGTAAGGCAGGAGTTTGCTAGTCTTCCTTCTGTCGGGAGTGCCTGGTAGGTTCATGGAAGAGAAGCTTGGAAGAATTACAAATATTTGCAATGTCTGCAGCTACACCTGGGCCTGAACTTTCACATTAGCTATACTCTGCCTTTAGGAATTCATAAAAAACCTTTAGAAACATTTCCTTATGGAGTTAGTGTGCTCAGCCATGCCTGCCCCCAGGAAGCAATTGAATAAATCTTGCTTCTCCCTGCAGGTATCTGCCCACACCCACATTTCTATTAGGTATTTGACCTTCAACCTCATTTTGTCAATACATTCAAGGAAAAAAAATGTTAATTCAGATTTTATCCACCTCTTTTTCTTATAAGTATGGGACATTTTCAGCTTTCCCATGTCTCCAAAATGAAACTGAAAATCCTATACTCTTCATATGCCTTTTAACTGTTTTTCATTTGAAATATCATGTACATATTTTCAGTAAAATACATTGATATTTAATTCAAGTTATTCAAGTAGCTGCACACTGTTCTGAATGTGCATGAAACCATAACTTATTTAGTTAGTTTCAGACTTAATGGTATTCAGGTCTTATTAGTTTGCTTGGTGTTAACCTTTGCTTCTTTGGGGGCTTATCACTACATTTATTTCCTATATATGATTCCAAATGCAAATGCACTGTTGCTGAACCCAGTCATAGTGAGCCAAGTCAATTGTGGCATGAAACATGTGGCAGGATTGGGACACTCTGTCCTATTTGTCCAGCACCTAATATAGTCACCAACTCCAATGGTTTGGGACCCCCCCAAAAATGGGAATGTCTCATGCCACAATTGTGAAATACATGCAGTATACAGGTCCAACCCATTCAGGATATTAACCATTTATCCCATAGTGGTATATGTGATCTTCTTCAACCTATGACTTTCGACACATTGTAGTGTATATATTTATCATATACAGATGCTCCTAATCTTACAACAAGGTTATAGCCTGATAAACATATCAAATTGAAAATAAAATGATTTAGAAACATATTTAAGCTGGGCACACTGGCACACGCTGGTAATCCCAGTGGCTTGAGAGGCTGAGGCAGGAGGCCTGCGAGTCAAAGCCAGCCTCAGCAAAAGCAAGGCACTAAGCAACTTAGTGAGACCCTGTTGCTAAAGAAAATATAAAATAGGGCAGGGGTCGTGGCTCACTGGTGGAGGGCCCCTGAGTTCAATCCCTGGGAACCCCCTAAAAAATGTATTTAAGATACCTAACCCACCCAACATCACAGCTTAGCAAAACAGTACTCTGTAGTATATCATTACCCTCATCATCGTGTGGTTGCAGCTCACTGCCCGTGCACAATATGAGAGAATGTCTTACTACATATCACCGGCTTTGGAAAAAATGGGAATTTATAATTTCATGTATTACTTCTACTGACTGTATATTACATTTGCACCATAATAAAACCTTGACAAAATGTAAGTCAAACCATCCTAAATTAAGGATTGTCATTACACTACAACAAGGTTGAGTTGTGCCCCTTCCCCGGCAAAAAAAAAAATATATATATATGCATTAAAGTTGTCACCTCTGCTACCAGTGAATGGCTTTATTTGAAAGTAAACAGATATAATCAAATTAGGATGAACTGATTAGAATTGGTCCTCATCCACTGTGATTAGAGTCTTTACAAAGAGAAAGAATCTGTGTGAAGATATGGACACACAGGGATCAATTTTTGTGACCACGGAGACAGAGACTATAGTTCATGTTCCCATTACAATTTTTGATCCTTGGAGGCCCAGTCAACAGCTGTCACTCAAGATATAGATTTTCCTTTATAAAACGTCATGGGGTATTATCTGCCTTTGTCACTACTTGTTCACTGCAGCTCTGTTCTTGTATTCAAATATGTAGATAAGGTGAGTGTGATCTCCTAGCAGAGGAACAGAATGGTGGCAATGGAAATAAGAGGTGATTTTGAAAGTGCCAACATGACCCACTGAGTACTCTAAATATTCACCTGCATTTCTCAACTGCACTGGGAAGCCACATGACTACTTCTGGCCAATGGGCTGAGAGCAAATGTTATACTTGTCAGCAGCAAATTAAAGTGTTTCTGAACTAGCAAGTTCCTCTTCTGCTATGGAAACAAGAGACCTTTTATTTTCAACATGAAGAAGCTAATATGATCGGAACACTTTCAGTCTACACCAACATGAACATCAATACTTAAATAGAACTAGCAATCTAGGTTTAAAAATGGTGGAAGATAAAGGATGGCATTTATGGGATGGTACAAGTAGAGCTAACCTAGTCGATCCTGCAAATAGATACCATGTGAAACTTTATTTACAGGGGAAAGGATGCAAAAGGATAACTTTATCTATAAAGATGAAGACTGGCAAGCATTTGAATAACTATTAAGTTACTAAGTTTTAAAAATTAAGATTAAAAATGCTATGTGAGCCATCAGAAGCAAATGCTAATTTAGTGGGAGAATCAGGGAAGGCTTCTAGATTATCTTAGACATGATATGTCAGAGGCCAGAATTGCCTCAGTGGATTCAGTGAACATTAGCATCAAGGTCAGTCTCTGAACTTGCATTTTTATATGGGAAGAGTCTATTCATTTAAATAGTTTTGCTTAAACAGACATCAGAATTGACCTTTTGCAATTCTTAAAGATGACAGGAAATGGGGAGGAAATTGCTACTTGAAGAAACTTCCTAATAATCGTAAAAAATATTTCCTTTTCTTGAATTCAGATGATTTGTCTCAGGACCTCTCAGTTGACACTCGGGAAGAATATTTCAACTTCATCAGTGAAACATCAAAGAAATGAACAATAAACACATAGATCATAAGTACCTCTGATCTACCTACCAGGAAATTTAAATACTGTGCAGTTATTCTCTTGAAAAAAAAAAGCATTGTTGCTCCTTTGTTACTTTTTTTTACAAGTTATCTAAAAGGCTCACTATAGAGGCTTTACATTGGGCTTTAACAAATAGGCACTTTAAACTGGATCAAGTCCACAAAACTCCTCCAGTAATTTTTTTTCTCCTATATATAATTCTCATTTTTGTCATAATTGTTCTGCTAGAAGTGTTTATTTGCTAAACAAAGAACTATCCTCTGAATAAAAGAAATTGGCAGAAAATGTTATTATTAACTGCCTGTTTCAGTTCATAACTTCCCATAGCTAGGATTTCTGAATATGTCCTATGTATACTTTCCATAATACCTTAAAAATATTAAATTGTCATTTTTTACACTTATATCCAAATTTAAAACAATTCATGTGATAGACACACACACACACACACACACAATCAGATTTTAAACCTTATAGAACACGTAGATTCAGAACTCATGTAATCAGGATAGGCATGAAAAATTCTTGGATTTCCATTCAGACATTGCAGGCAATATTGCACATGTGGCAGCCTGCATGTGGGACCAGGATGAAAGGCACTGTAGGTTGCATGCTACACAAACACACCTCACTGAGATAATGAGCACAGGCAGAAACCGAGTCCACTTTCTACTTATCATCCTTGCGTCCTTGTTAAAACGGTGTCAGGTGAGACAAAAGGGTACCTGATTCTCACAGAAATCAACAATCTAGGTCATGGGTTCTCAAGTCTTGGTACTTGGAGAAGGGTAACTCTTTCCAATTTGCACAATGACTTGATGTGCTTAAGGAGTAGCCTCTCCTATATCGTTGGGTCAGAGATTGCACATAGACACACAAACCCTGTCAGTCCTCAGATTGAAAGTCTAGGGTTAGCTAATCTCAAATTGTAAAAAAAACAACATTTGAAAAGATCTATCATTATATGCACGATTCTGGAAAAAGTAGACAAGAATAATAGATTTTAAAATGTGGCATATATACACAAAGAAATATTACTCAGCAATAAAAGGTTAAAATCATGGCATTTTCAGGTAAATGTATGAAGTTAGAGAAGATAATGCTAAGTGAAGTTAGACAATCCCCCCAAAAAAACAAATGTCAAATGTTTTCTCTGATATAAGGAGGCTGATTCATAATAGGGTAGGGAGGGGGAGCATGGGAGGAATAGATTAACTCTAGATAGGGCAGAGGGCTGGGAGGGTAAGGGAGGGGGCAGGGGGATAGAAATGATGGTGGAATGTGATGGACATCATTATCCAAAGTACATATGTATGAAGATATGAAGACACTAATTGGTGTGAATATGCTTTGTATACAACCAGATATATGAAAAATTTATACTATATATGTATAATATGAATTGTAATACATTCCACTGTCATATATAAATTTTAAAAATTAATAAAAAAAGAATAATGCAATGGAGAGTCATTCATGCTACTTCAACTGGAGCAACTCTTTATACACTATTTTTTTGTTTTTAATTTTGGTGCTACTTTCTAATGTTTGGAGAAATGTTTCAATGACTATAGAGAAGTAATTATCATTAGTTAGATCAGAGGTTGGCCGACTTTACCTCATGGGGTCTATCTACTTTGCCCCCTGTTTTTGTAAATAAAGTTTTATTGAATCACAAAAGAAACTTTTATATGTGGTCACTTTTTTCCCCCACAGTAACAGAGCCATGCAGTTGCAACAGATTATCTCACTTGCAAACATAAACATTTACTATCTGTGGTTTTCTTTTTTTTTTTAACTGGGGATTGAACCCAGGGACAATAGACTACTGAGCCATATCCACAGCTCTATTTTGTATTTTATTTACAGACAGGTCTCACTGAGTTGCTTAGTGCTTTGCTTTTGCTGCAGCTGGCTTTGAACTCGCCATCCTCTTGCCTCAGTATCCCAAGCCCACTTACTATTTGGATTTTTATAGAACAAGTCTGCTGACACCTGACTTGGATGATATTCAGGACAACAAATTATTTTACTGCACAACCAGCCTCTGTACTACCCAACACTGCATTTATGATTTGAATTAAAAGGAGGTCAGTTGGGAATGTTTTTGGTAGAAAAATACAATAGAAACCCAGCTGTCAAAGGCTTGATTAATTGTGCAGGGAATTATCTTTTCTTAAGTAACATAAAGTCTTGAGGTAATAATTAAGGGCTGGGAGATTGCTTAAAGATGTCTGCCATGCAGCAGGATCCTCCTTGATTTGACTTTCTTTGGCTTTCATCCTCAGGGTCACAAAATGATTCTTTGTGCATCCAATAAACACATCCACATTCCCAGATATGACAAAGGGCTTGGTTTTTGTTTTTGTTTTTTTTCTGATAAGATTTTTACCAAGTTGGGAGGCAAAAGCTTCCATAATTGTTTTTTTGCCTATACTTTGTTTTCAATGATGAATAATTTATTCATTTATACCACAATCAATTATTGGCTCTTCATCAAACTAAGCATGATACAAGACACTAAATGTATAATTATGAGTTAAATAAAAATAGACCCATTAATAAGAGTATAGTAAAAGATGAAGGCAGAAGCTTAACAAAATGATTACAATAAAATTCCATAAATTTTATGATATTAATGGATGGGATTTAATGAGAGAACATAGCAGGGGATCTAAACAATTAAGAAATAGTTTTCAGAGGAATTCAATTCTAAGACAAGAGTTGAAGGATGAAGAGGAAAAAAATGTACCAGGCACCGAAAAATCATGTGCTAAATCTCCCAGGTAAGAAGATTATAGAATATTTGAAGATGGCATTTGGTGGCTGATGACTGCAGTGAAGAACTTATGCAAGTCCTGGGAAATTGGTTATTCACTTAGATACAAAGCAAAGGGGAACATGGCTGATAGGGACCCGGTATGAATTTAATAAGGAGGCATGTGAAGTTTCAAGTCCACACAGAACTATAAGGACCAGAGGAGAAGTAGGCAGTTTCACATCAGCTTAGAAAGCCATGGTTAGTTGTGGAATGGAAGAATTCTGGGAGTCACCCAGATTTAGATAGGAATTAAAGCTGCAGTACTAAATGAACCTCACAGGAGAGGCTTATGAAATTAAGACAGAAGAGGACCTAAGAACAGAGCCTGATGAACACTTAACTTGAAGTCAGGGATCTCTGGTAGATTGCCTGTCTTCTATTAGGGGAAAAAATGCAATACTTATTCAATCTACAAAAGGAGACTCTGTTGTGGTGAGGTCCATCCAATTTTACTCCTAATAAAGCTTAGGAACCAGTGATCTGAGGGAAATTATTGAGAAAGAATTTAAAGGGAACCATTGGAGAAATTTAAGGAAAATAGATGGGGTGATCTCTTTCAAAAAGGAGAAGACTGGATGGTAGTCACCCATGCAATTGAACGTTTGAGGAAGAACACATTGGGAATGGTGGCTCTTGTCAGATTCAGGCATGTTGTTGGAATCACTGGGTCTCTGGTAAATGTGTGTTCAGGAGATCATGAGACATAATGTGAAGGGAGGATACATACGAAGCAGGAGGGCAGGGGGAGAATGAGTTCACAAGCATGACTGGGCAAGGTAGACCAGATGTACAGAAATGGGTGCAAAGAAGCCATCTCACAAGATGGAGATACTTGGGTGCTAATAGGAGGAAATTGAGAGAAAGCAGCTCAGTGATATGGCTCAGCCTGATGAGTGTGGGATGCAGAGCTGATGTAGAATTGGCTTCTGAGGGTTGTGACAAACAGGGAGGAGGAAGGCAGGCTGGACCTCAGGCATTTGAAAGTGTGGTAGCAAAATTTTTCATGACTCTCTTCAATCGGATTAGTCAACAATTATTTTAAAGGTTTTCGTCTCAAAAGTTTCGGACTCTTTTTGTATGTGGTATTTATGATAAGGTTTGGTATCCAGGACTTCAATGGGACAGCTTTTTAAAATAAACTGAGTGGTTAAAAAAAATTAAATGCTTTGGAACAAATTATGTGTCATGGAAATTATGTTTTTGGTTCGTTTCTTTGTTTCTGTGAAAGTCAAACAGAGGTCAAGATATTCTGAGTATTGCAATATGTGTTTTTTACTAATTCTCAAAATATTCCTGATAATCTATTTTGCCATAAAGAAAAGCACTTCTCGTTGCCAATCTCTGGCAGAGAACAGACACTCAGTGAACATGTTGAATGAGTAGAAGAACAAATCATCCTCATCCTGTCCAATTCTTCCTTTAAATGCATTTTGATGCTTGTTTTTGCAGAGTAGCTTCTACGTGGACAAACTGGGAGCCACATGAATCATTAACTCCATGAAACTTCTACCATGGGTCAGGCTTTGCTAAGTCCTTCAACTTTAGGGGTCAATTTAAAATCATCTTCAACTCACCCCTTACTCTTAGCACCTGCATTAATGATTGCAAACTAATTGTGCTTAAATGCTCCTGGATTCCTGCCTTTCCTCCCTGCCCTCTCTGATACTTCCTTAGCCCTGGCTCACTTGACATTCTTTCCATCTTTTATACTTCTGTCAAAAGAAATTATCCTTAAAAAATATAAAAAGCTTTCATGTCACTGACCTGATTTTAAAATATTGATTATTCCTGATTAGTTTCAGAGAAGAATCCAGACTCCAGCTGGACCTGACTTCCTCTGCCCTACTCATATACAATCCTCATTTCTCAACTCTCTCCCACCACACGTGCCCTGCCCCCAACACCACTTTCTCATTGCTCTCGAGATCATTCCGGGTCCCATGTTTTCATCATCTTCTCATAAACATCTGCCTATCTTTTAAATGCCAGATTAAATGTCATCTCTTCAACAGACCTTCTTTCACATCTTCTGGAACCATTTCTCCATCCCTCTGTAATAACCCTCATTAGGACACACACTTGTTTGCCTGTGCAAATGAACCCAGTTTCTTCTTTGATTCAGGGGGCATCCCCGCCCTGACCTGTGATGTTCCCTATATCTGCAAGAGTGCTTGTCTAGTTCAAAGTTGCATCAGTTTGCTAGGGCTGCCAGGACAAAGGATCACACCCTGTGTGGCTCAAGCAGCAGAGATTTATTGACTTAGGGTTCTGTCGTCTGGAAGTCCAAGATCAAAGTATCTGCAGAGTTGGTTCCTTCTGAGGTATATGAGAGAAGAATCTGTCCCCAGACTCTCTTCTCAGTTTGTAGGTGACTATCTTATTCCTGTCCTCCTCACATTATCTTTCTTTTATGCATTTCTATCTGTGCCCAAGTTTCCCCCTCAGATGGATTAAGAGGTCACCTTATTCAGTATGACCTCATTGTAATGAATGGCATCTGCAAAGACCCTATTTCCAAATAAATTCATATTCGGAGGTATTGGATTTGGGACTTTAATGTATGAGTTTTTGAAGGGATAGAATTTAATCTGTAACAAATGTGCTCAATAAACGTGTTTTGAATTACTAACTAGGGACCTGAGGAAGGACAGATGAAGTGCTGTCATTCTCCTTTGAAACACACCTCACAGAACAGAGACCTTTCTTAGCATTCCCAGTCGCACCTCTTATTTCCTACACTTTTACTGAAATAATTTTTTATTGATCTCCATGAGTCTATTTTTCAATCCATTCTTCATAGAATGGTTAGATTATTCTTTCTAAATGCTCTTTATATCAACTCATTTATCTGTTGAAGGGTCTACCATGGATTTCTTTCTCCTGCTTTATCAAGTCTAAAACTACGCAAATTCGCTTCAGTAATGATTGGAATCTGAATCTGCACCCACGCCTTATGTTGTAGAAAATTTATGGACTTGACCTGTATGAATAACCATGCTAGGATGGAGAAGTCTTGATAGATACAAGGGTGTAAAAACTGGCCTTCTATTAGGTAAATTAAATCTAAAGAAGGCAGAGCAGTCAGCAGAACAACATATCAGAAACATGTGATGATCAGCAAATAGGAAAATGTCAAGAGAGAATCAGGAGATCTAAGAGAGATGGCAACAGGTCCCACCAGCAAATGGAACTGAAGAATGGGAAATGGGGACGGGTGATATTCTGAGCTGCAGAAAGGCAGGCCAGGCGGGAAAGTGTATTTGTGAATTTACAAAGCACAAGCCCCCTCCAGCCACTCTGGAGGCTGAGGCAGGAGGATCACAAATTCAAGGCCAGCTTCAGCAACTTAGCAAGGTCCTAAACAACTCAGCGAGACCCTGTCTTAAAATAAAAAATTAAAAGGGCTGGGAATGTGGCTCAGTAGCTAACCACCCCTAGGTTCGATCCCTGGTACCAAAATAAATAATTAAAAAGCATAAGCCCTGGGGTAAAGATTAGGAAGAGACTCCAGGTATTCTGGATGAGCCATTGGATTTAAGGAAACAAAGAGAGTCCTGCCAGAGGACTGGGCAGCAAGAGACCAAGGTGAGTGCAATTGTCTACTAGGGAACCCAATTAGAAGGCTCTGTCCATTTAACTGGGCCTCCGGAAATCACGGAGTGTATCAGACTGTTAATAAAAAGCTATATTTGCATAATCAATCTTCCTTACAGCTAAAGAAGAAGAAAAACATAATAACAAAAACACAAAAAAAATATTTTGTGGTGAATTTGAAATAGAGTCAGAGAAAAATTTTTCCAGTCTTCAACTTGGCCACAGAGGGTGGTGCATTTCTGAGAGGAGAGTGAATGTTTCCTGAAATGTCAGGAAATTTTTCTCAAACAGTGGTCATTGCTGACGAAGAAGCCGCAGAGCTAGCTGGGGAAGAGATGTGGATGCAGATTTTAAGACTCTCTCCCCAGCTCCTCCTGGGAGCTCCTCTTCTTTGCAGGCCTCAGGATCTCTTCTGTCTTAAGAACCAAGTTCAATCACAGATTTTTTTTTTTTTTAATTGCCACATTGACTAGGGGATACTTCTCAAAGCCTGTGACCATGTCCCCCCCCCCCCTACCATGGATCATACAGCATAGAAGTGGATAATATAATAGTGAAGTCCCAAGAGCATGAGGACTATATCATAGGAAATTTTTGCTGCTTAAAGGAAAATCCAACTTCCAAGAGGTGTGCTTTCCCGCATTCTTTGTTGGCTGGATGCAGCTTTGGCCCCGTTCCAAGTGGTGCAGGCACTTTGGAGGGACCACCGAGATGAATAGAGGGCGGGATGCGCTTGCAGGCAGGAAGAGAGGACTCACGGCAGGTCCCTGTTCCTGCCTCCGTCTCTCCCCGCCCCCACGTCCCCCAGGCGCTTCTCCTCCAGTGCCGGCTCCGCTCCTCTGCCAGCGCCACAGTGACAATATGAGATATCGCATCTGAAGAAGCACAGCCAAATATTTGATTTGGATCATTACACTGAAGATGCCTCATCACAACTGTGGGTGCCCAGATTACCAACTCCTTTGCTCTTGGCTTCGGTACATTTTGCAGTGAGTACAAACTGCATAGAAGAGCTCGTTACAACACTGATGGAAGGGATCCCAAATGGCTGATGTGGAGTGTCTTGTTTGGGGAAGAGTTCACTGATGAGGAATAAGCTGAGGAGGCAAGAGGCTGTTGTTTTTCCTGTCAAGGCAAATGGTACTAAGAATATGGCAAGCGTTTTTTGAATTTTTTTTTTTTCCCTGTCTAACTTGGATTCAGAAATGCTTGGCAATGATAAAGCAATTGCTTTTCATGGAAGATCACAGAATAGTCACAATGACTCTTGTTCTTCTCCCCTGGACATAGGATTGTCTCCCTTTCTGTTACCATCAGTTAATAAAAGTAGCAGATCTCAGAAGGCTCTAATCTGAACTGATTTTAACACCTTGCTGTGTTCATGTTTCAGACTGATGGAAGCGTACAAATACAGTCTTTGTGCATAATTCACATCAAACAATACCTTCTTTACGTTGTCTTTCCACAAAGGATAATATCACTTAAATTTCCTGCAGAAAACCATGCAGCTTTCAAAGGAAGAAAAGAGGGCAGAACTTTAGACGTCCTCCCATCTGCTTTGAGTATAGTGATTTCTTCCTGTTCATGGTTTCAGCTTCCATGGTCCAAATATATTAAATTCTGGAGAAATCCAGAAATATACAACTTGTCACTTGTAAGTTATGCATCATTCCGAGTGGTGTGAAGAAATCTCATGCCATTCTATGCAGAATGTGAATCATGACTTTGTCGGATGTATCCACACTATTCAAGATACCTAAGGTTAGTCACTTAATAGTCATCCTCATTGTTAGATTGACTGCCAAGCTATCAGAGTATGTTCAAACAAACTTTGTTTTACTTAATAATGGCTCCAAAGGACAAGAATGGCTATACAAAGGAGGTTTCGGGGCTTAAAACACAGAAGGACAGATAAACTCGAGTATGTAGCAATGCTCAGGGTCTATGGGAAAAAACACCACGGTACATATAAGGTTTAGTACTATTGTGGTCAAGCACCACTTGGGGTTTTAGAACACATTTCCCAACAGATACGGGGACTACTGCACACTGTGGTTTCATTTTAATTAAAAGTAAAATTCTCATTCAAATGCATTCAATCTGTCATTAGCATTTCAGTGATAATAGTAATTTTTAAGTATAGGGCCTCATTGAAATGCAAGATCAGTGATTCTTTGGTTGTTACACAATACATACACAGACCACACCCTTTCTACATGAATCATGTAAGGATAGAAATTGAGATGGATGCCTCAGTGCACAGAATGATGAGACTGACAATTTGTCTCTTTGGTATCTATGTTTGCACATGTCCACGTACACACATGCATATGCAAACTAGTACACATACCTGAATTGAAGTCTTCAGAACGATCTAGCTAAATGTGTGTGTGTTAATAGAGTTCTCTATTTGACTTTCAGAGCCTTTCCTGAAAAAAATCAAGTTGTATGAAAAGAATCCAGATAACATGCTTCTGCTATTGCATTAGTTCATTAGCCCTGTGTTCATTGTGCCAAGGTCATGAGCTCAGTCCCCACATTGGCCATTTACATCTTCTCTGCTCCAAAGCACAGGCTGCACTTCCCACCCTACATCATCACCTATGATGGATGCACTATGCGGGACTTAAGGTTCAGAATGTGAGCTATGGAATTTGGCTCCATGAATTCAAAACCCAGCTTTTTACTTCCTAGATGTGTGATTTTAGACAAGTGAATCAATCTGCACAAGATTCCATCTCATCGGTAAAACTGAGATAATAATAACATTTATCGGATAGAACTGATGTAAAAACAAAAGGAGATCCCATGGACCAGGGCTGAACATAACATTTAGCTGCTTAATAAACAAGGAGTACCAGGATGAAGTGGAGGCTGCAGGTCTGTGCAGGTTGTGGTAATAAGCATAACTTGGTCAGGGATATGAAGGTGTCAAGTTCAGTGAGTCGCCTAAATTCCATTTACTGATCAGTTAATTCAGTAGCAAATTTGAAGCCCAGGATCCTGAATTTGAAGAATTTGGTCTCTATAAATCTGAAACTAATGGGACAATATCTAACTCATTTCTCAGGTGTCTATACCTTGGGTATTATTTTAAGAGTTTTCTAAAATGCGTTCCATGGCTAAAAACCCAATTTAACCTTTTGTGAAAACGTGAAAAATAAAATCAACACATGCAGCATCAGTTTCAAAAAATAGAGAGTGAGCTTGTCATAGAGAAATATATGCACAGTAGAAAGTTAATTAACTGTATCCTCCACACATTCATATTTTAACTCTACTCTTCCCCTGAATCTATTCCACCAGAATCACTTCTCCAATTTCACTGACTCTCACAGAAGGCTGGCTGAAGAACTTGTAGTAAGATACAGAGTCACATGTGATTGTTTCATCCAAAGTCCTGATTTATTGTATCTATGTTGAGACCATAAATAAACACTATGGTGAGTATGGATATTTTCTAGACACAGACTATAATTTGCTTGCCTAAATTCCTGGACAGAATTAAAGCAGGGTCTACACTTGTGTTCAGTTGAAGATGTGCCCTGAGACCTATTTTTTTTTTCTTTTCTGTGTTCATTAATGCTGCAGTTTTTTCTCGCAATATTGGTCTGTGCTGCTTCTTGAGTTTCATTTTCCCATATGTTTCTGATTTCTTCCCCAGAGGGATCAAGGTCACATGTAAACAAAACCTCAACTTGTTAAAGAGTAGGGACAAATTAAACCCATCGTTTGGCATAATTCCCCACCCTTTGTATTTGTTTACCCCACTGAGATAATCATTGAAATGAATTCAACTTATGATACAGAAAGTGTTCATTTTATGATTATGTGTAACATAACCTAAATCTTAAAAAATAAGAAGAAGAAGAAAGAAGTTTTTCTTTTGGAACCTCTAGCTTCTTAGAGAGGTTTGGAAAAAATCTTTTTAGGACTTAGAAACTTCTCTCAGATAACCATCTAAAAAATTGTCTCCAGAAGGTTCAGTTCAATTTAAAATAGGTTATATTACTGACTGATTCTAGATTTTACATCTTTATGTGCCATTAGCTATATGAATTTTTTCTACTATATTGTTCTTTGCCATATTTTTTGAATTTCTATTATTCAGTCTCTTTTCCTATTGAACATTAGAATAAAATAAAAAATAAAATTTCAGAACCTCTGAATCTCTATTTTTCCTTTAGTAAATCTACATAATGACATTCTACTTTACCCCCTTGAAACCTACTTGAAACCAAAACACCAAAGAGTTCAAATCAGACCACTGACAAACTTTGACAGAATCATACCTGTTTTGAACCCAAACTACTATCCCCCTGTACTGTTAGGAAACATAATGCAATTAATATTTACCTGGAGTTTTACAAATGAGAAAAAGAAATCCAGATTTGTATTCATCTGCATTTTTTAATAATAGTGAGGGGAGGGGGGAAAAAAACTACCACGAGGCTTTATTTTATTTTACTTTTTTTAGTGAGATGCTGGTAATTCCTCTTGGGATTTTTCCTGACAGTTTTAATGAGGCCTCCTGAAAATAGCATCTGGCATATTGGATTTACACTGGCCACACAGGAGAACATGAGCAATACATCTTAGGTAGAGAGGGCCAGACTTCCTCCTATTTTCTTCCCCCACCCCATGATGTCGCTGAAGCTTAGTAGGTATCAGCCATCACCAGTAGCTGTGCTGTGAACACACTATGGTTACAATCAAGACAGAGCCCTAAGCCTTTAGGGAGCTCACAAAGGAGGCTCAGGAATTTGAGAACACCCTAAGAGCCAAGGCTCTTACTGCCTTCTTTCATTGGGGATCATGATTTTAGCGCCCACCTCCCCAGCTAGGCCATCTCATCTTCCAGATACGGCAGGTTAGGTCCAATGATAAACAAAAGAATATTCTGATAGAGAACAACATGCTACTAATTTGAGAACTGGAATAAGAAGAAACCTTCCACAAATCAATATGCTTCCTATGGGTCCATTTCCACAGGGCCAAGGTTGTGAAACTTGGTGATTATTTGTAGCAACTATAGAGAGAATTCCCTTATGGTTTCAATACCTCCCTTTTTAACCCATAAATGTTGCTCCTGGCAAAAGGAATGAATACATAAATAATGTTTAATCGTGAAGAATGGTCCAAGCCAGAGCATAAGGCTACAGGAGTGGTGGCAAAGCTTCTCTTAAGATTTAATAATGGCTGGAAAGTGGATTCTGAGGACTCAGAAAGACACAGTTTTACGGAAGTCAAGAGCTGCCGAAGAGAGACTTTCTGCTTCATCAGTGGCTGAGTGGCTGTGTATGGTCTTCCTGCTGTACAGCACCTACCACATTGTGATGCTCAATAAATATTAATGGAAGATGAAAAATGCATGAAGAGGCACACAGGAGCCTAGTGCCAGAGGAGAGGAGACTCGGCACTCGAGAATGTTTCCCTCCCATTTTAGGCTAGATAAACATAAGGAGTTGGAGGAGTAGGAGGAAATTCTCAAAACTGAAAGGATGGGGATGGGAGAGAGGGCAGGAAATTGAGAACGATTTTTAAGTATTCTAAACCTGCTCATCACCACTTTCTGTTTCCAAAAGAACTTCATAATGATCTCTTCCTTCCAACAATGCAGGGAACAGGGGGAAATCATGCATACAAATCAAAGAGCAATAAGAGGTCAAAATTAGGGAAGGGCAATCTCAGGGTTTGAAAAAATATCTATAATTAAGAAAAGAGAAAATTTTAAAAAGCCACACAATAATACACTTAAGCATGATAAGTAAGATTTAAGATACAAAAACAGAGAAAAGAAAACAGAGAAGAAGGACAGTTTGCTTTGGATCTTGTTTTAATTGGCACTCAAGGCCATGCTTGGTGAGGTTTTTGGTTGAGGGACGAAAAAATATTTACTGTCACATCAAGCAAAAGAGAAACTGCCCAAGGGATGACACTTTCTGCAACCCTATCATCACATCATTAGCTGGAGTTCAGAGCCAATGTGTAGATGGTGTGCAAGTTCAGGGGTACAGCAGGGCTGCCAGTCCACAGAGCATGTGCTTGAATTTCCTCTAGTCTGTATATCGGGGAATCGTGACAGAATGATATAAACAGGCACCATAGCTAATTCCTTTCTTGAGAAACTCACTTGTTTTGTGCACAACTTTTGTTTACAACTTTTTTCAAAAAGACATTTACCGTAGAAAGAAGAAAAGGAAAGGAGAAAAGAATAATCAGAGGATAAAAGCATACCCATAAATTCCTTATTTTAATGAAACATTTATTGGGATAATAATGACAATATAATATGTCCTGTTTTAATTTGTAATGTATGATCAGGCCTTGTAGGCTCAGCATAGCTCACATATTTAACAAAGCCCAATTTGGCCCTCAGATTAATTACTTAAAATTTTAAGATCATTAATGAATGAGGCCTATTAGTTAAATTCATTGCTTAAATGATGATGATGATGATGGTGATGATGATGATGATGATGATTTCCATTGCAAATAATGCCTAAGATGATCAATTTAATACTTAAGAGTGGCCTGGCAGAGAGCTGGGTATGGTGGCACATGCCTGTAATCCCTGGGAGGCTGAGGCAAGAGAATTGCAAGTGAGGTGCTAAGCAACTCAGAGAGAACCTGTCTCTAAATAAAACACAAAATAGGGCTGGGGATGTGGCTCAGTGGTCAAGTGCCCCTGAGTTCAATCCTCAGTACCAAAAAAAAAAAAACAATGAGTAGCATGGGTAGGTCCCAGAGCATGGCACAGTTGCTAAAATGAGCAATGGGAAGATGTCAAAAACACTGAGCAAGGCAGTTTTATCATGAAGGAAACATAGTGCATTTGTAGAAAAATAAAGCTTCCCAAGTCTCCCATATTCCCAAGGGCCCATGTGGATATGGATGACACCTCTGCTGTTGAATCCTTGTCCACCATGTATGAGAAGCACCCTTTGATTGTCTCATGGGGTCTTTCTGCTGCCTGAATTTGCCCTGCCATTTGGATATTCTTTGTGTTTAATTATGTTCAGCTCTTTAAGTACAACAGTCCAGTCTAAGCAATCCCAATACACTCCTGAGAACTTCAGTCTTCTACTGGGGAAAGGCACGGTTGGTTTCCCAGGAACACCTGGTCCAGCTTGTAGGCCTAGCTGAGGTCCATCCCTGAGAGCAGGACATACACTTTAAAGCTTTTCATGAATATCTCCACAAAGGCATTACGTTTCATAAGATTTAGAAACATCTGGTTTGAGATGATATTTTCAAACTAAGATGTGAAAAAAAGAGATAACCATCCATGCATTAGCATCAAGAAAGACATGCATTCTTCTCTGTATAGTAAGTGAGAAGATATACTTAAAAATGTGTCTATAGCCAGGCATGACAGCACACACCTGTAATTCTAGCTATTTGGAAGTCTGAGCAGGAGGAGTACAAGTTCCAGTCCATCCTCAACAACTTGGTAAGACCCTATCCAAAATAAGATAGAAAAAGGGCTGAAGATGTAGCTCGGTGATAGAGCACTTGCCTAGCATGTGTGTGGTCCCAAGTTCAGTCCCAATGCCACACACACATACACACACACACACACACACACACGCACACGCACATGCACAAAGACAGTCCTATAACTAATCTAAACATAGTAATAAATCATATATATAGTATAAAATATAATAATCATATATAATATATGATGTATAATATATAATAACCATAGTAATATGTATATGATAATAATGAAATATAATAAAATATAATAATCATTTATATAATAAAAAAAGGAAATCTACAGAATCAAGAAAATAAAGCAAAGAAATAAACCATCAAAATGATAACCGGGTTCTGATTCTTTAAAAGCTCATTATTTAATCATTATTTTGATCTTTTTCCTATACAGTTGCTCACTGCCTCTTATATTTTGGATATTAACTGCTTACCAGATGGGTGACTTGCCAACATTTTCTTTCAATCTATAGGTGGCTGCTCATTCCATTAGTCATTCCCTTCGTTGTGCAGAGCTCTATTTTTTTTTTTTTTATGTGATCCCATTTGTCTTCTTTCTGCTTCTGCTTCCTGTGCTTTGGGAGTCTAATTTAAAGATTATCATTGCCCAGACCAATGGCTATAGTTTTCCTTCTGTGTTTTCTTCTAGTAGTTGGATAGCCCCAGGACTATGTTTAAGTGTTCAACTTATTTTGCTTTGATTCTTGTAGATGGTACGGAATGAGGATCCAATTTCATTCTTCTGCATATGGATATCCAGTTTTCCCAACACCATTTATTGAAGAGACTGTTCTTTATTCCATCGTGTTTTCCTGTCATCTTTGCTGAAAATCAATTCATCAAACAAACATAGGCTCATTTCTGGGCTCTCTATTCATTTTCATGTTTGGTATATCTGTTTTTATTTTAGTATCTTGCTGATTTAATTATTATCACTTTGTAATCAGGTAGCGTGATGCCTTCAGCTTTGTTCTTTTTACACATGATTGCCTTGGCTATTCTCTTTATTTTTTTACTTTTTCTACAGAAAATGACATTAGAATTGTGACAAGGATTTCCTTGAATCAGTAAATCATTTTAGGCGGAGTGAACATTTGGAAAACATCAATTATTCCAATCCATGCTCATGGGTTATCTTTCCACTTATTTTTGCTGGTTCAATTTCTTTCATTAACATTTGATAGTGTGCAATGCATAGGTCTTTCATTTCCTTGGTTGATTTTTTTACTAAGCATTTTCTTAAAATTATTTTTGAATGCCATTGTAAATGGCATTCTCTTGATTTCTTTTTGAAAAGTTTTTGCTAGTATGTAGAAACACCACTGATTTGCATATTGACTTTTGTATCATGCAATGTTACCATATTCATTGGTAAGTTCTATTATTCTTTTGGTAGACTCTTTAGCATCTTCTATGATAAGAACTTATCTTCTGCAACAGGGACAATTTTATTTTTTCTTTTCTTTTCTTATTCAAATGCTACTTGTTTCTTTTTCTTTCCTAATTGCTCCGGCAATGACTTCCAGTACTATGTTAAATAGAATTGATGAATGTGGGCGTCTTTGTTTTGTTCCTCAACTTAGAGGAACAGGTTTCAATATTTCTTCATCAGAATTTGACAGAACGTTAGTTGTCAACTTACCTTATATAACATTTATTGTGCTGAATTGCATTCCTTGTGTACCTAATATGTTGGGAGTTTTTATCATGAAAAGAGGCTGAATTTTGTGAACTGTTTTTCTGCATCTGATTAAATGATCATATGGCTTTTGTCCTTCAGTCTGATCATGTGTGTTGTTCCTGTTTCCTCATCCTACATTGAGTGTGTCTGCTGGAGAGGGGAAAGTTAACTGGTCAGGAAAGCCCAGATATTTCTTTACTGCGTGGAGCTACACACGGACCAGATTAGAGGCCACTTGTATCTACTTCTAGATATAGGGAATAAAAGATATCGCCCAGAGATGCTGGACCTTGAGGTGTGAGCAGACTTGATGGTATATGGCACTCTGAAGTCAAGGTGTTTAGGAGCAGATGAAATATCTTTCCAAACTATCTGCCCATTGGAGTATTGGTTTTGTTGTCACTCAGAGCCCGAAGTAAGGTGACCTCTCCAACCACATTGTGCTTGTTTTAATCAGCTTTTTCGCTGCTGTGACTAAAGGATCTGAACAGAACAACTACAGAGGAGGAAAGGTTTACTCAGGGGCACATGGCTTTAGAGACCTTAGTCCATAGAAGGCTCCATTTCTCAGGGCTTGAGATAAGGCTGAACATCATGACAGAGTGTGTGGCAGAGGGAAGCAGATCAAGAAGCAAAGAGAGAGACTCCACTCGCCAGATGCAAATATATAGACCAAAGCATGCCCAATTCCCACCTCCTCCAGCCACAACTTCCCACTTCAGTTACCACTCAGTTAATCCCTATCAGGGGATTAAATCACTGGTTGAGTTAAGGCTCTCACAATGCTATCATCTCTTCTCTGAACCTTCTTGCATTGTCTCACACATGAGCTTTTGGGGGATACTCCACATCTAAACTACCACAAAAAATAAAATACAATGGGTTCTGTATACAGCTCTGTGATACAGCACTTGGTTAGTAATGTGGAGGGCCCTGCATTGAATGCCCAGAACAGTAGGAGAGAAAGAAAGACTGACTGACGTGTATGTGAAAGGATGATCAACGTCACTGATCATCAGGGAATCATCAGAGAAATGTGAATTAAGGCCACAATAAGTTATTGTGTCATACTGGTTAGACTGGCAATTAACTAACAGGGCACAAGTTAAATGCTGACTTGGATGTGGAGAAAAGGGAGCACCCTACACTTAGAGGTCCCTCTCTGGAGGTCAACGAGCAACCCAACAGCACTGCATTTCAGAGGTGTCTGCTCCAAGCCCCGGGTGCTGCTCTGACACCCTGGAGAGCGCAGCCTGAGTCCACAGAAACCTCAACTGGTACTGCAACTCCAACCCTCCCGTTCTCCCAGCCTCAAGCGTCTCTCTGGGTTTCATTCTCAGATATCATCTTTCATCGTTAGTCCTGCACTGTAAGGAAAGGCCTGTCATATTTTACTCTTTGAAGACAGGAAGTTTTTTTTATCTGGAGTTTAGGTTTTTAATGCGGGGGAGGGGGAATCAAGTTAAAATGAGATCATTAGGATGAACCCTAATCCAAATGATTTGGGATCATTTACAAATAGAGAAAAGCAATACAAAGATTTGCATGGGGTGGACAGATGTCTACCAGCCAAGGGCTGCCTGCACAGCCCTCAGAGGATCTCCCACTCTGCCAACACCTTGATCTGAACTTCTCAGTTCCAAAAATGGGAGAGGATAAATTTGTTGTTTAGGTCTCCATAACTGAGAATGTGTGTGTGTGTGTGTGTGTGTGTGTGTGTGTAAAATTTAAATTTAAGACACTGAATTTGTGACAGCACTAGCAAACTAATAAATGCATCTCTGGAATTCATATATTTCATTAAAATTCATAATTAAAGAAATAATATCAACCCAGAATTTAAGCATGTGACACTCCTGAGACATCAAGACTTGTTGGAGGCTCCTCTGGCTGTCCCCAGAGTTCTGGCCATGGGTGGTGTTCCTGCACTTTGGGTGTTTTCTCCTCATGCATCTTGCTGTCTGTGATGCAACTCTAGCTACTCTCAGGACTCTCAGAGTGACAATCACTCTCAGTCCTCTAAGGAGACTTAACTTAATCCACATGGAAATTACATTTACATACAACATTTTTGTTTTGAGATTTTAGAAAAGATACATGTCAACACTCAGTGGCCCACCACTGGCATCCACTGATTCTACTGAAAAATTTGAGTAAAAAATGAATAATATTCAGATATCTGTAGTCCTCCGTCTAAGAACAGAGAGAGTGTGATGGGGACAGCTGAGGGGTGGGGAGATGAGGCACCAAGTTCCCCAGGGCTTGAGGCCACAGTTGTTGACCACATTTAATCAGGATAAGGTGGATAATTTCAAAGTAAACAACCTTGAAACAAGTTTTCCTGGAAACACTGTTATGGAATGTGTTGTGAGCTGGTCTCAGCTCTGACATCATGTGCTCAGTTGAATCAGAAAATCTCAGGATGCCTCTTTCTCTCCATAAAACATAATGGCAGAGAAGGTCATTAAGATCCTCCTATAAAATTCTACAATTGAAAATATATAAATCACAGCTTCCAAAAAATGCAATGGGCTCCTAAAATAGCAACAAAATATAGCATTGATGGATAAAGTTTTATTGCCCAGTTGCTCTGAGACACTTTCAGACATGAACATTCTAAGGTAACTAAATCCACCAAGTTAGCCTAAATTCAGAAGACGTACAGACCATAGCCAATGTCATTAAGTCTCTATAAACCATGTTATAGTACAATAAAAATCACAATATAATTCATTACATACTGACATAGGGTTAGGTATCACTCTAATGTCTTTGCTTCCCATGAAAACATACAATCTCTCTCTCTCTCTCTCTCTCTCTCTCTCTCTCTCTCTCTCTCTCTCTCTCTCTCATACACACACACACACACACACACACACAATTGTACACATGCTCATAATCCCATGCGTAAAAATGCCGGGCACATCCCTTGCCCTGTTTTCCGAAAGTGAAAGTAGAATGGATATTATTACCCTCATTTTATAGCTATGGAAGCTCAGGCACAGAAAGACCAGATGATTTACTTAAATTTATTTAGCACAGGATTGGAGAGGCAAAAAAACTGGATTAAAATTCCCTGGTTGCCATGGCCATGCCCTGCAATAGACTCTAATGTCTCTTGCTGTCATTCTTGGATAAAACATGTCAAATATCAGAATGAGGTCATCTTTAATTGCCCCAAAGAATTTTACTCTATTTCTTATTTTAAAAAATCTTAGGGACCGAGGAGCCCTGAGAAGACGTCATTGGCTGATGTGGCCATGTGAGAGTCCCTAGCACTTTTTTTTTTCCTGAAAGCTTCCCTGATAGAGTGTCACTGCTTGACAGTCCTAATGCCTCTTGCTATGTAGGATTGAAAGAAAAAGATAACCAGGCGACTTACGCTATGTCAATGGCAAGAAAAACTGTATCTCTTTCACCTCCAAAGCCTGAAAGCCCTTTGAATACTTGGGCTGGAATCTCCTAAGAGGAATCTATTTTCCATGTAATGGTGTGAATTTCCCACATTGAAACTAAATATTCATGACTTCATGAAAGCACTAAGCTTCTGTATGAAAAAAAAAATAGACTGTAAGTCCGTTTTATACATTTTGGACAAGCTAGTATTTGACATACTCTATATGTTCTGCATAGTATTATAATTTCAAATAAATCTCTACTGACATCATTTCAGTAATGTCATATCCTTAAAAATCATCTGATAGGTGAAGTGCCCTTTTCGTGGATTAACCAAATAGACATATGAGGGATGATGTAGACGAGAAAAGAGAAGGCAGGCCAAGAAGGAGGCTGCCTCTCATGTTCTGTGCAGGGATCACCCCTCAGCTTACAGCCTCTTTGCTCTGTAAGCTTCTCCTAGCTCCAGTGGAACTTCTTTTAGGGCTCTCTGCCTGCGGCATTTCTCAACAGAATTGTTGCAGAGTACAGAAAGCTGTTCTTGCCCTCTTCCCTCTATCCAAGGGAAATTTAAGCAAAGAATGTTTCACAAGCAAGATCCACCACCAGGCTGTCTCCTGACCAAATTGAATCCGGTAGGAAAAATGAGGTTTGATTTAGTCATGTAGCCCCAAAAATGATTTCATGAAAGCAAACGGCCTTATAAAGCTCTATGCCTCCGCGAAACTCTCTTGCAGGATGGACTTTGTCTCTGGAGAGCCACACATTTTCTCATAGTAGCACCCCTTTCCCTTCTCTTCATTCCCCACCCCAGGAAATAACCTGATACTCCAAAAATAACCAGATTTTTGTTAAATATGACCCCAAAATACCTCAGATCTAAAATGCCAGGATGGGAATGTAGTTAAATAGATAATTCTTACAGTCCATGCTTTTAAAATAGCTAAGAAGACAAAAATAAATGTATATTTGGCAAAAGCATGCACCACCTCAAAATTTATGGATTGGAGGGTCCAACAAACTTGAAAAAGCTACTCTTCTGAGTTAATTTAGGTGCCTGAGCCTTGGAAATCAAATAAATATATATGCTCCTTACATTGCTGTTGTACATTCATAGGTTTTTTTTTTCTTTAAAAAGCTTATATTCAAAACCTATTTTTGTTTTCCTTGTACTAGAGACTGGCTAATGACAACTGGGGACAAACATCAAGGAGCCAGTTTCAAATGAGAATGATGCGAAGGAGAGAATTAAGGACCAGGGCAATGGCACTGTGGAGCAGAGCGCTCTGACAGGGGCCCTTTTCCTTGATCCCTAAAGATGGGAAGGGATGGGGACTATTTTCCTGAAGCCTCAACAAAGTGAACAGGAGAATGGAAAACAGAACATCCGGGTATTGTAAGTTCCTGTTCCACCTGGGATCCAAGGATCCGCCCCTGCAGTGCGTAATCCTCCCCGCTGGGTCTCACAAAGGACCTCGGGTGCCTCCCACGTGAACACTTTCCTGGCCTTTCTAAGTTGACTTTCTCCAGTCCTTCTACGAAGTCTCACTCTCGTTCTTCATTCCCTCTTCCCCAGATTTCCTGAAGAGCCAGTGTCTCCTCCATGCTCCTTCATCCCCAGGCCAGGCTTGCATCTTGTACATTTCTCAAAGTCTGAGGCCACGTGATTGAAAATCCACACCATCCTTGAGGAAGGCAAGATGGTAGTGGTCTGAGCAGGGCTGGATGGCCAGGTGTGGGCTCAGGGAAGCTCTCCTTCATTCCAGGTTTTCTTTTACTCTATGAGAATTCGAATGCTTGCTTTATGTCGAACCTAGAATGATAATTTCTCATAAGGATCAAATCCATGTGGTGCCATAGCAGCCCACATCTCAAATTGCAATGCTTCCTTCAGGAGTACAGGAAGGAATGCATGTTTTTTTTTTTTTTTCTTTTTTATCTCTTTCCTATCTTCTAGCCATCCTGCCTGAACAGGGAAAGGAACTCATTTTGTTCAGCCGCTTATGGACAAGGGCAGTTTTAGGGGTGACTTTTCAAAGATAAAGACTGGAGAGTTATTATTGAGATGGCAACTGACATCAGAGAGGCAAAGTGACCTTCTCACTCTACCTGGATGTAGAATAAGAAGAAAAATGATCCCCGGGCAGAAAATGTCTGCTGTATGTTGAAAAGGACAACATATCCACCGGAATTTGGTGAAACTAATATCCTGATAAGGGAGATAAGAGCTTTCCGGGATGTTCCAGCATCAAGGAGTTCATGGACAAGTTGATGGACAAGCACATGAGACTTAGAAGCAAAGAAGGAATGGAGAATGTTCCATGTCTACTACTGTGGCAAATGAGACCTTGAATAGCCCTTTCTACTGACAAGATTAATACACAGGCTAAAAACAAAACTCATATGGAAAACCAAAAAAAAAAAAAAAGAATAAAAATCCTTAGCTTTTAAAATACGTTTTCAGTTGTCAGGTAATTAAAGAATATATTCTAAAATGAGGTGAGACCATGCAACCCAGAGAAAGGCAGTCTAACATTTGTCCAGGAATCTCCTCTGTGTGGCCCTGAGCTCTTGGGTTCTCATGATGGAGCTCTGCAGTCGCAGGAACAGACCATCGGCCTGCGACCAGGTCAAGCACAAAGAAATCTCACAAGAGGTTCCCACATGAACCTGGGAACCCAAAGGTTCTGCCTTCTAAGGAAGATGAAGATAAAAAGATGAAAGTGGAGGAAAGAGAAGTAAAAGGATACTTGCTGATTGGAAAGGAAATATTTTTCTCCTGAGAATCTGGAACCACATGTCTTCACATGGGTTTTCCTTCATATTTCACAATATTAAGCTCAACATTAAATTTCAAGTAAAACCAGATGGACTGCATTTGTAGGCAAATAACAGAAGCCAAAGCAAATCTTCTTTCTGGGCTCACAGAATTCTGACATAGGACAGTTCTAGAACAGGAAGGCCTCGCTTTAAAAATAATAATCATCCACGCAAAACCTATCTGTGGGTGTTTGCTGTAGCTTCATTCATAACTGCCCCAACTTGGAAGTGACCAAGATGACTAGATAAATAAAATGTGCCATAACCAGACAGAAAAATATTCAGCTTCAAAATGAAATGGGCTATCAAGCCACGAGAAGGCAAGGAAGAAACTTAAAATCATATTGCCAAGTGAAGGAAGAACATCTGAACGATCCCCTATTGTATGCACCCAACTATATGACATTTGGGAAAAGATATAACTATTAGAGACACTAAAAAATTATTGGCTGCTGGAGCTTAGAGGGGAAGGGGGTATAAAGAGGTAGAGAACAGAGGATTTTTATGGCAGTGAAACTATTCTGTGTGACACTATAGTGGTGAGTCCAGGTCATTACACATAAGTTCAAATATGGAGCCCACAACAACAAGAGTGAACCCCAGTGTAACTACACATGCTGAGTGACGAGGATGTGACAATGTCAGTTCACCAGTCAACAGTTTTGATCACTGATATGATCTTTTCTTACATTTAAAACTTATAATTTATTTTCTGCAGATAAAATAGCCCCCGCATTTGGTATTTTTTAAAGAAAAAAATGATTGGGAATAGTAACTCATATTTCCCCATATTTTTGTTTGCATTGACGTAGGACATAATGGTGGGATTTGTTGTTACATATTCACACATGCACACAACATAACAATGTAATTTGGCCAATGTCATTTCCCAGTATTTCTCCTTTCATTATCCTTCTCCCTCCCCCTGGTCCCTTTCCTGTACTCTACTAGTGCTCTCCCTTCAAATTCCATGAGACCCCACCATCTTTCTTTTCCTTTCACCTTCCCAATTCTGCACATGAGAGAAAACATATGACCCTTGACCTTCTAATTTATATATATAGATCATGAATTATATTCAGAAAAAAATAAATACATAACCTCCAAATTATCAGTAATGATAAAACCAACCCAAAAAAGGAACAAATGCTATGAAAAGCAGTTTCACAGAAGATCTGTGAAAAGCTCATAATCATTTGGAAAGTTTCCTAAACATATGTATATATGTGTGATAGAAATACTCTCTCTCTGTTTCTCTCTCTCTCTTTCTTTCTCTCTGTCTCAGACTATATGCATTTTGGCTACCTGTCTTTGGGCAATGGAGTTGACTGACCATGGACTAAATCTCTAAAACCATAATCCCCAAATAAATTTGTCTTTCTCTATGTTTTTTTTTTAATCAGGTATTTTGGTCACGGCAACAAAAAGTTGACTAACACATAGTCATATATATAATTCAGTAAGTCCATTCTGTAAATCAATTTTTAGATATAGAGCTTAGAGAAATGGTTGAGCAAATGAACCCAGAGGACATTTAAATAATACCCATACCAATATTGTTTATAATAGCAAATCCTGGGCCCATCCCAATGGCCATAAATAGTGAAAAGTAAATGGTACCACATCCCACATGAAATACAGTAGTAAAAGTCAAGTGACTGCTGTCATGGGCTTTAACATGAATGGATCTCAAAAACACAGCCCTGAGAAAAGAGAGTATAAATACAAAAAAGAGTATAAATACAATGATGGAAAGTTCAAAAGAAGGTGAAAATAAATGTAGTGGTGTTTGGGGAGACATATATATATGAACAGAACTAGAATGAAAAACAAATTCAGGGCTAAACAAAATCAGGATAATATTGGGCTTATGACATTTGATGAGGGTCAGAGACGAACATCCTAAGGGATGAAGTCCTTTGTGTAATAATCTTGGATGTGGGTATAAACTGTTAAATTTATTATTATTTTTAAAAATGTACAGCATAAATATTTTGTATATACATGTCACAGTAAAATTTTAAGATAATTCTAAATTTCAACAGAATCATATGAAAACTCTTTCAACATATACAATAAGATGTATAGAAAATCTAATGTGTGTTTTATAGTCGTCAGAAATAAATTATTATTTTTTCATTGATGTGTTTGCTCAAATGTATCTCCTATGTAAGTGTGAAAGAGAGAGAGAGAGAAAGAGAGAGAGAGAGAGAGAGAGAGAGAGAGAGAGAGAGAGAGAGGAGATCCTGCATCCTTAAGGTTCTCTGTGATAAGGTCTTGGGTTGGATCTTAGAACTCAATTAATGTAAGTGCTGACTAATGAAAAAAAAAGTTTCATTAATTTTACACATACATGGGAATCTTGGCAAGTGAGATTGAACTCTGAAAAAATGACCAAATCATGATGCTTTTATCTTTTTAAAGCCAGGACAATACATTTGTGAGCAAATGACAGGACCGATGTAGATCTGGAGTTGTGTGATAAATTCTAGTGTTGTTACTAAGATAGATATACAGGGAGTGGGGCAGGAACACGGGTGCTTCTGCAAGGAGTTTGCCTCTTAGGTTCATGGTAGCCCTGTAATCAGGGCGGTTTTCCAGTCTAGGCATGTGAAAGACATTCCTTCCTAAAGGATCTCCATGGCTTGCTGCACGGTAGTAAAGCCACACCAAGTATCCGTTTACATCAAGTGATTTTAGTTTGAAATATTAAATAGGACAATTGGCTCCATTTAAGATGGTACATCTTTATCTCTTTTGCCCTGCACTGTGGTCATTATGTCACATACTCAACTCTCTTTGGCTCCAAAATTGGGCTCAATGGCAAGATGAGATCACTTTTCCTCTATGATTTATTTATTATATTTTTGGCAGCAAAAGTGAAACTGTGAGAGATGTGTGTCTTCGATCACACACACACACACACACACACACACACACAAATGTAAGAGAGAACTACCAATTGCAATGCCTTTAGATGGTAACAGTGTCCATTTTTTCTTCATACACATTTCCTGGAGAGTTATAAAATTTGTGATGAGTGGAACAGACAACATTTGTAGATGATTGGATGACAGGGTACAATACTCCTTGAGTGACAGTGTCCCTCTATTCTATTTTGTCTCCATTCCCAAACTACTTCTGCTCTTATCATCGCTGTCTTAGCATTTCTCTGTGGCCTGAGCTATCTATTCATTTTGCCATTCATGCATGTATTAATAAATCTTAAACCAAAGGGTTAAAAGGAGTGCTAAAGTATGTATCAGAGAAGTAAGGAAAGAGACACTGGATTCCTCACACGAATTAGAAATTTTGATTACGGCTGCTCCAGGCCAGCAATATTTGTGGAGTCTCAGGCCCAAGGGTGCCAGGCTGCCTGTGGAAAAGACAAAATTAATTAATGTTTTCTGAGATTAATTAGAAAATTAAATGGAAGTATAATGAAAACCAGCGTGGCTTAGCTCACCGGATTTACAACTATGGGTAACCAAATTTCAGACTTATTCAAAATTTCTATGTGTTGCTTGAATAAAAATACAGTAAGATTGGCTACAGTAGATTTTCTTTTTACCTCTAGCACCTAATTCCAAGCAGGAATACTACAAATGTCACAGTATCACAAAGCAGAATGCTATCTGACAGCTCTGGCCTTAGTACATGTTCTTCAAAGTACCTTTATTTGTTATAAATTAAAATGCTCCCAACTTTCCCAATTTTCCAAGTCATTCTGTTGGCCTTTTTTGCTGGACAGCCTCTCCGTGGGCTTTTTACACCTGATGCATTTTTGATGGATGTGGGGCACCTCTGATCAACCAGGAGAGGTGTTCAGAAAGAAGAAAGCCTGAAGAGTCACCAAGAATGTAGAAAGGGCCACAGGGTGTCCCTTCAAATTTGTTGCACAAAAATGATGTGAAACACACCGTCGTCTTCTTCTTTGACCGCGTCTTGTATTGTGTAAAATGAGTACATTTAAAATACTTCTCCATATCCATATTGAGCTGACAGGTAACTGAAATGAAACAGGAAGTAGCTGATTATCATGATGCAATCCTGTTGATAGGGATCTTATGATAGTTTTATATGGCTAGCAGACAGGCATCAAATAACGGAAAATGTGAGGCAAGATTTATTTAAACAAATAAAATCCTGAGCAAAGGCAATTGTCTTTTTATTAGACAGTACAGGTATCTTAAGACTCTCCTAGCAAGTATTAAATGTCTCCTCTTCAAACCTAACTTATGCCATTTTTTCAAATCCAGCTTCTCTGTGTTTTTTTTTTTCTTTGCTGTTTCCTAGCATCTTAGATACCTGTGATAAACTATATGTTGGAATAACTCAAGAGCAACCAAACACATCCACACCTCATGTCAGCAAGGCCAGCACCAGACCCAGCAAATGCAACTAATAATTGATTAGGGAGTGTATTACGTTTCAGACCCTGCAATTAGAAATAAAATGGGGAATTTCCTTCATTTCCACATTTAACATTCTTTTTCCAATTATTTTTAATACTCTAACAGTAATTTTTTAAAGCACATATCATACACTATCCATGATAGTCACCATGAGAAATGTTCTCATGTTTTGAGATGATTTATACTGTGCAATTTAAATAAAAGTGCATCATCTTACATTCTTAATGTCATTGTAAAGGCTATCTTTTTCTTTCTTCAATTACCAAGACTTCCTTATGTAAAGACAGAGACTACTGAGAAAATGAAAACATCTTCTTTTAAGTAAAATAAAATTATTTTTCATGATATATTATTAATGATTTTAGTATTTGGATTAGTGTCTCCCAAAGAACTCTCAGTGGGTTCTTTTTTAATATGATATTCCTTGAATAGAGTTTTGTGTAATTAAATAAATTTGGGAAATGCTCCCTTCTCTTGAGCTTAGCACATAAGAAAGGCTAAGTCCCTGAGAAGTCTTGCAGGAAGGAAATTGTTTTAAATTTATGCAATCGTGTTTATCTACACATAGATTTTAAATTTAATATCTATTTAGATCTATTAGATGCTGATCTGAACTTTATGTTTCCCAGAGCAGGAATCGGACGAATCTTGTAAGATCCCTATCAGAGCCCTCTAAACCTGTAATAAGTAGGATTTGGTGATACTGTGGTTCAATCATCTGACTAAACCCTAGACCAGAAAAGAGAATTCTAATGCAAGATACTTGTGGAAATATAATGGTATTCAATGTGCTACATCATAGAGTGTACCAAATTGAGATCTGATTCCAAGTGATTAGAATTTTATTAAGTCATTTGTATGTTTCTCTCCCTGAACAGACCTAACACACTTCCTTGTGTTGAACAGAAGCCATGGGGGGCATTGTTATGGACTGAGCTCTGTGCTCAGCCCCCACAGCCCAGGCCACCAATCTGGAGGTATAAATCAGGATGCATAGAGATCACCAAATTGGACTAGATTTTCCTGAAAACAGGAGACTCTGGTCTGAGTCAGTATTATTCCTCTGCTTTTAAAACTTCACCAAAAATGAAGTAACTTGAAGTACCCTAATTTTAACCAATGAGTTGTGTTTTTCCCTTATTGTTCTGTTTCCTTGTTCCCACTTTACAAAACCCACTCTTCTGCTACTGCTAAGTGGACAGACACACTCATTGTATTTCACAAAGTGACACATCGCCCAACTCACAAGATTCCTGAATAAAAGCCAATTCCACATATGATTACATTCATCATAATATGACTTTTGATCCTGGGCTGACCCATTTTCATCCCGCCCAGAAGCATGAAGGGTGCCCTGATGTGGTTCTTTCTCACACTTTGAAGGGTCTTGTCATCCGGGGGCTCCCAAGGGTTCTCCCCTACTTCCACGGTCCTGACCTCTCCATGTCCATGTGGTTTGGACTCTTATCATGTTTGAGAACCCCCTACCATCCACACTGGCATTGATCTCTTTTTGTTCTTTTGCTGTTTAACTCCCGCCCCAGCCCCAGACTCTCTGTTGCACCAGAATGTGAGATGCAGAGACACAGAACACCTGATGAGATGCTAGCCCAACACGGAGGCCTCACTCGCGTCACGTACTCTGTGGGGTGTGGGTTTTGCTCAAAGAGGTTTCAGTTGTTGACATAATAATAGGAACTCAGTTTCACTTGTAAAAACCGAGCCACTCCCTCTCAGATTGATGCCACCATGTGAGGAATGGACAACTTGTTTGGTTCCCGTCACTCCCAGTGTTAAGGTGTGAGGTGATCGATACAACCCATAAGCTAGAGGTATCGGCATAGGTTCTAGAATATAAGAGTAAGATTTTGAAAAGTAAAATAAGAAAACAGAAATAAGCAACTGTAAGACATAGGATTTAAACCATAGAAAATAAGATATTAGATAATAAGCATAAGAGAGTGAGTTGAAGCCTGTTACGGATAAATAGAGGTTAAAAAGTTAACATAGACATAGATAAGGTTAAATCAATATAGCCATAAAACAAATATATTAGCATGATCATGTAGCTTTGCATAGGATAAGGACATAAGGTTTAAAGATACTAGTAATAAAATGATAAGTAAATATGATAAGTAGAAATCACTTATTGGCCATAAATTAGGTATAGTCTTAAGTAAATATTAAATAAGTTACTAATACCGGTTACATAAAGCAATTCTTATGGTAAAACTATCTGATCTCTTGTAACGGTTCCCTTCTTGCTGGAACAGCGGGAATGGAGTCACTATGGCTACACGTGCAAACTGGTGTCACCCTAGAGACTCTATTTCGCTGTTCTAGACTTTACCTTAATTTTTTTTTTTTTTACTGCTCTTAAGAAGAGACAGCTACAGGACCCATTTCTGAGAAAACAAAATAAAGTGGTTTTCTGCTAAATTCAAAACAATATATATTGTTTTCTGTACTTTGTACCCCACAAAATGTACTCAACCCAGGATATGGTCCTCTTGGTGACCCACGTAACTTTGAAGTAAATTCTTACCCCCTGCTAACCACCTGCTCAACAGTTGCCTAGCACCTGCTCGAACCCAAGATGCGGTTAATTGAGGTGTTCTGCTAACAGCTTTTTCTTGCTTGTGTAACTTGCTTGCTTGCTAACAGAAAAAAATCCATAGGATTTGGGTTTCCTCCTTAAATAGCAGATTTCCCTTAGAGGAGGTGCTATTCTTTCAGAGAGCCACTTGGATTGTGTGAGACACAGCCTCTGGCCAGATATAATTTGCAAAATAGGTAAATAAAAATTATTTGTTTTAAATTCTGTTTTGGTGTGTTTTCTGAGCAGTCTCCCCACAACACCAGTATGATCAGGGACACTCACCATATCTGTGCTCAATCTCATGTTCAGGTCAGAGAAACAGTGGAAGATGGCAGGGTGACGAGAGCAGAAGGGCTCAGGATAAGAAGATACAGGTTCAAGGGCACAAGGAAGGGAGCAAACCAAGAAGCGCACCCACGCTACTGAGATGACATGGATCTAGTGTCTTAACTTGAGAAACACCCACAGTGGGGCTTGTCAACCAATTTGAGTCAACCAGCATGAAGGAAAAGCAGGTACTCTGAAATTTTGCATGGAATTAAAGTCCTTGGGCGGCTCTGTCATGTCAATCTAGTTTAGCGGAGTCTGAAACCTATTTCCTGACTTGAGATACTTTCCACTGACCAAAGAGGCATTTCTCTTTCTAAGAAGCAAACTTCCAAGTACCCCGAGTGAACAGACCCTTATTTCTGGTTTAGAGTCAAATGAAGTGTCCCGGCAAACAGAAAACTCTCTTCAACAGGACAGCCTGCAACCACTCTCCTGAGAAACCCTGACTTTGACAGATCCAGGCCAACAAGAGCACACACAAATAATTTCAAAGACTCCTTAAACCATTTTTTTTTTGTACTAAAAATACAACAGCAGCAAGAAACAGTGCATTTTTCGTTAACACTTTCAAATTATCCCAATTACAGGTCATTTACACCCATCTTGGATTTTTAGGGGTTTTGTTTTTGTTTTTCTTCCTGCCCCTCCCCCCAGCTCAGGGATCCTCCCTAACATGACTTCTGCTTTATGACTGTACACATAGCACTATGGATAAAGACCTCAGGAAAGAAAATCACCACGCTGGTGCCCAGGGTACTTTGATGGCCTTTCCACCCTGTAATTATATCCCCTCTTGATAGCTCTGAAGGCGTGCCTTATTGGCAGTGGCACAGGACCTTCTCTTTCAGAGAAAGATGGATTGTTTCTGCGGGCCTTGATGGTCTTCAAATTATCTGAGTGCCGAAAAGAGAGCAGAGTGAATTTTATTTTAACTCATTTTATTTCTGAATTTATTTCCCAGCAGCTAGGAAGGTGGCGACTGCCCTCGCAGTCAATTGTTATCTGTGGGACTTGATTATGTTCGGACCCAGTCGCTCATTCTGAGCAAGACACAGTTAATGAGGAGAGAAATGAAAAGTGCATTGAGTCACAGTGTGTTTGTGGTAATTTGTGACACATTTACTCCACTCAGTTCTTTGTTTATTCCTCCCCCCTTCTCCTTGCAGGTTCTGTAGAAAAAGGAGCAGATAAGCGAATTCACTGGTAGACAGTTTAGGGTGTTGAAGGTAATGAATCTCTCTCTCTCTCTCTCTCTCTCTCTCTCTCTCTCTCTCTCTCTCTCTCCCCTCCCTCGCTCTCTCTCCATTCTTGGCAGTAATTGGGGCACTGTTCATTTCTACCATAAAATGCTGGAGAAACACATATTAACAAAACATTTTATTTTCCATTATTTCACAACATATTTTTTCATTCACACTGCTAGATTTTATTTTCCCTGTCCCTTTTTTTTTTTTTTTTTTTTTTTTGGTGTGCTCTTTGCCACTTTTCTAAATAATAGTCCATTAAACAGTTCACAGTGTGTGTTCTGTAGAAATGTAAAAAAGTGATTGGATGATACTAATTAAGGAGAGATTTTGTTTCCACTTACTGCAGATCAATGGTGGGTTACATTAAAGCAGCATTTTTCGATGAGTTTAACACAAAAGAACAGCTGTGCTAAATACATATTTCAAGACATACAGGTAGGTCAAATAAATGTTCCTTTCTTTGAAAAGTCTGTATGTTGTAACTATAAATTTTACTTGCAGAACTGTGGGGAAACACAAAGGCTAATTATTCATTACAATCATTGTTAGTTTCAGTAGAACCTAAGAATAAAATTGGGAAATGTTCAGTTACTTTTAGTTCCTACTTTACTATGGATCCTTCAATATACTGACTTTACAGTGATATTCTTCCAGTCTGAAAACAATTTTCAATAAAATTTCCAATGGAATCAGGTTTTCTTTTGCTTGATAATGATTTTGAGTTGAGGAAGAGAAATGTGTCAATGTAGTTTTAAGACTTGGCTATAGCTCTCTTTGTGATTATTTTAATCTACTACATGATAGGATTTTTTTTGTTGCCCAGAAATATGATTTTCCTTTTTATAAGTCTGAGGTAGTACAGTCCAGTTCTGTGAATGATAATCAATAGCCATTAAAGTATTTTATAAACTCTGGGGGACACAAACACTTGGATTAATAGGATTACAGAGCAGAGAAATGTACAACAAAATATGTACATCTGCTACATAATTTTAGCCTGCAATAGCTTTGTTTCAGACTGTATGCATGCAACCTATATTTATACACATCTCTTTTGGTAAATGCTTTTCTTCATAGCAGCAGTATGCTCTGTGCTTCTATTTCCCTTGACACTTAGATGGTACACAATGGCAACCTTATAACAGTGTTCTGCTTCACCTACAGTTTCACTTGCCTGCAACAGTGTCCGCTGCAATTAGAGGTTTGCAAATGTTCTCACAGATGCAATTTCACTGTAACATGAAAATTTGCAAGTGTATTTTCCGCTTAGGTTGAACTTCCTAAGGAATAAAATTGGTTAAAAGGAATGCAAGGGAGAGGATTACTCTAAGATGACTTCCCGATTCCACACCTGACTTGCTGGATGACTCAGGGCCAGTCTAGTCATCTGTAACCCCTCCTTAATGGTAATGAGAGTTACACAGGAGCACCAGGCTGCAGAAACTGACTTCAAAGGGAGCCCTTCCCTTGAAGGAGATGCAAGCCAGGGGGTAAAGGCAGGGAATCAGGCTGTGAAAGAGCACATTTCTTTCAACATGGGACCAAAAGCTCAGAAGGCTATGGTTGGTTAAGGGGCTCAGCTCTGCAGTAAAGCCAATAAAATCTATGTTGGTTTTGGCTATAGGAATTTTTTTTTTTTTTTTTGCATTCTAGCACAATAAGATGAGACAGAAATCACTCTCCGTGGCATAAGAAGAATGAGGCACTTCTCTTCTAGGTACTCCTTTATGCATTTGTTTATGCCGTGATCTTTCTCATGCATTCTGTTCCCACGTTTATTTTGAAGTGGTCCTTAGTTTCCCAGCCTTGTGAAATCTGCATCTCAGATACATCATCTATACAATAGGAATGCTGTTCATGCTTTTGACATCTGATTTCTTTTACAGGCTAACAACAGTCATTGGGGAAGATTTTTTTTTTTTTTAAGAGAGAGAGAAGAGAGACAGAGAGAATTTTTTAATATTTATTTTTCAGTTATCAGTGGACACAACATCTTTATTTTATTTTATGTGGTGCTGAGGATCAAACCCAGCGCCCTGCACATGCCAGGTGAGCGCACTACCGCTTGAGCCACATCCCCAGCCCCAGGGGGAGATTTTTGTAAAGCATATGCCACTGTCCTTAAATTAACTTTGCCAGTTTACCTGGCATAACTGGGGTGGAATTTGGTATTGATTATGCCTATGGGAGTCAAGTTTTTTTTGGGGGGGGGCCTGTACCAGGTATTGAACTCAGGGGTATTCAACCACTGAGCCACATCCCCAGCTTTATTTCGTATTTTATTTAGAGACAGGATCTCACCAAGTTGCAGCTTCTCGCTTTTGCTAAGGCTGGCTTTGAACTCGAGATCCTCCTGTCTCAGCCTCCCGAATCACTGGGATTACAGGCATGTACCAATGTATCTAGCTCAAGTTGGTTTTAATTATTTTTTTCTCAACACATATCCACAGAGCACTTGCTTTGTTCCAGAAAATGTTTTCAAGTAGTAGGTTATAGAAACAAAGAAAGCAAACAAATGTTTTGACACTTATGGAATGTATACTTTAATACAATGTCTGTGCTCTTGTGTTTTCCAGTTATGTTCAGGAGGCAAGGAGTGTTCGTGGATGACTGGTGTGTGTGGAGTATTGCCACTTGAAACTAGCATAGGAAAAGCCTTCCTTTATTAAACTCTGATTAAGAATAAAGTGAGAGCTAGTAAGCCAACTGAACAGGAAGGATCCTTAGGAAGGGCCACCATAGGTTGGACAATCCTTAGTCTCATCTCATTCATTTCCCTGGTATACACACAGAACAGCTCTGCTCTCTCATGGAATAGGTGACTCTAGCATCATCCAGAGACTGATACCAGATTCAGCACTGTGAGTCTCCAGTAAGATTCCAGTGCTGAGAGTGTAGTAAGACACAGGTCCAGGGGCTCTGGAGAGGTCACTGCGGACAACAGGGAGAACTCAAGGCTGGGTCATGCTCCACTGCCCTGCAGTTCGTTATTTGAACAAAGATTTGTGCCGAACGAATGTTTATGAAATGCTTAAGGGTTTCTACAGGAGAGATGGAAATTGGCATATATGAGAACTAGGAAGGCCACCAATGTCAAAAGGAAGGAACTGGAACAACTTTGCTAGTTGACTCACTTGAGCAGATGGATTAAAATCCTGACTCTCATTATCTCAAGCTTTACAAAAATGATAGAATTCCAAACTCATATGATTATTGTGTAGGATGTACTATGAATGGGAACATTTTGTAAACCACAGAGTTTAAAATGTGAGTGCATGGTTTCACTAGTACATTCTTTGATGACATTGTGGCATAGATATCTAATGGTTCATTACATAGATTTGTTCCAGAACTACAGACATTTTAGGGAGAATGAAAATCAAAATTTATAAGAGAATCCCAACATGTTTTGGATCCTAATAATAAATAAAATGTTCTTCCTCTCCAAGTGTTGGTTTGATGGTTTATTCCTATTGGATTAAGAATTTGTTTTCTAGAAGACGACTCATGGGGTATTAAATCATCTTAAAGAACTGATTTTTTTCTTTTAAATGATAAAAGCATGTTCAAATTAGAAAAAAAAAAAAAACAACATATTTACAAATGTTCACTGCAACTGAATGTGAAGGTGATCACTGAAAATTTTATGCCATGACTCCTACGAGGCAGAATGGTTAAGATACTTGTGCTCCCCTATCACCCCCTCACGCACACACGTGAGCCTTACAGGGAAGATGCTGAGAGGGTACAGGGAAGCTGGCACTTAGGAAGATCCCAGGACCTTGACAGCCTTGATGTCTTATGAAGAAAATTATACACAATTACTGAGGACGGTGAGGACATTGGAGGTCTTAAGGTGGAGTGTTACCTGGTCTTATCTATATGCTAGGGAGGTGAAGAGAAGCCACAGACGAAGTGGTAGTGCCCAGCCAAGGCAATAGCAGAAAAACTGAAGAGGAGGGAAGGTTCTAGAGAGAATGTTTGTGATATCAAATTGGCAAAGTCTGGGAACATGTTAAGAAGGAAGCTTGAGGTCAGAACAATAAAGACAGCAGGTGTGTTTCTAGGAGGTGAGCTTCTGTCATCAGTTCACAGACAGAACCTGAGGTGAGTTCAGGTGAAGGAGGCTACCTAGGAAATGTCCCTGGGCATCCGATAAAACTGTGGAGCCGGTTGGATCCCAGGTGGACATGGCCATCATGTAGTGGCTCTAGAGTTCAGTCACTTCTGAGAGAAGGTGAGCAATAGCTTGTAGTTCACAACCGTACAGGGGGAGATCCCAGAGCCCAGGGAGTTGGGCCAGGCCAGAACTCATGCCCACCACCTCTCTCTGGTTAGCCTTGAGGTGGACAGGTTGGTGAGGAAGGGTAGGCAGGGGCGGGACTGAGATGGCACACATCTGTGGCAGGCAGAATTCCCAGAGCCTGCCACCTGGTGCAAATGCCCATGTGGCCCCTTCTGCTTCAGCGTGAGGGACCTAAGAGGTTCACAGGACTGTGACCTAAGGGCAGCGTCTGGTAGCTGAGAGGTCCCTGGCTGACAGACAGCCTGAACACTGGGAACTCATTCCTCTGACCTCAAGGACCAAATTCCTCCAGTACCTTGATGATCTCAGAGAAGTGCCTGGAACTCCAGAAGAGAACACGGTCTGCCAAGATCTTGGTTTCCGACTTGTTGGATGCTGAGCAGAGACCCAACCATGCTCCCTGAGCTTCCTATCTGTAGAAACGGTCGGGCATTGTGTAAGCTGATAAGTCAGTGGTAATATTTTTATCTGGTTATAGAAAACTAACAGACGGTCCTGTGAGGCCAGAGGACTTTTTCTGTGGTAACACTTGTTATATTGAAAAGAACCCCTCCACAGAGAGTCTACACACACACACACACACACACACACACACACACACACACAATACGGCCCAGAACTCGTATGCATGGTCTAAATTAATAGCAGAGTATGTCCTTTTATTTTTATTTGACACTTAAAATCAGGGTCCTACTCAACAGTCCAAAAGACCACTTACCTGATTCTTTCAAGTGAAAGGGAATATATAGTACTAGGGATTGAATTCAGAGGCTCTTAACCACTGAGCCACATCCCCAGCCCTTTTTATATTTTATTTAGAGACAGGATCTTGCTGAGACTGGCTTTGAACTCTCGATCCTCCTGCCTCAGCCTCCCAAGCCATTGGGATTAAAGGTGTGCACCACTGTGCCCAGCATAAGTATGCATCTTGAAGGGCATCTCAGCTAGCCAGGTTAGATGTCAGTCTGGACCAGAGCCATGGATCTATTTGGACATCTCTGACCATAGGTAGAACTTCATGGAGCTGTTGGAAACCATCATCAAGCCCAGTGTACACCTAGAAAACAGATGCCTCTGGTTTAAAAGAGAACGAATGTCTTATTGCAAGACAAATGTCCTTAGGGATACACCATTCTCCCTTCCATCTTTCCTTCATCCTAAGAGGGAGAGAGACCTGTCCATTTTCTGTCTGCAGTGTTCTTCCCTTTCTCCTAAATAGACTGCTACAGTGTGAACAAGGAAAGAATTCAAAATGCGTCCCAGCCTAACATTTTGCAGGGTAATATTTCCTTTTGAGTTGACAAGACAAAGCCTTCATCTGACAAATGAATGTACTCAAGAGATTATATCAATGGCTAATCCAATTAAAAATCTTTGATAGATTCAGTTATATCTGCTGTGAATTTGATGAGGTGTAGGTTGTAGAGGCCTGAAAGTTATATTTACTTTTCACTTAAATCTTTACTAATCATTTTTGTGTTTAACTTTAGGGAAATTATTACTTCTAATTATTTTTTTTCTTCTTTAGAGTGAAACAAGCTAATAAAAGAATAATCCTACCCATAATCTTCTTTTTTTTTCTTTTTAAGATTAGTTTCTTCTTGGGTCACAGATTACCCTTAAACAATGTATTGTTTAAATAGACAATAGAAACAAAAAAGAAACACATGAGTTTGGATAACCAAGTGTTCTGCTTTTCTCTCTCTGTGTGTGTGTGTGTGTGTGTGTGTGTGTTTGATTAGGGATGTGCCTCTTGAAAAGGTACCAATTCATTATGTTGGTCCAACTTACCAATTATCTAATTTCGTATTCTCTAAATAGAGCTGCCTGGTATAAAGATTATATGATATAATTTTAAACTTGCAGAAACACTGAGGGAAAAATGACCTATGATTATTCTGGAGTGAAAATACTATTGGAACATTTTTAAAGATTGTGTCACTAATAGAGGATCTTACAATCATGAAGGCAAGGACTCTTTTAACTTTTTTTTTTTTTTTTTTTTTTTTTTTTTTTTTTTTTTGGTACGTGCACTCCTGTAAAAGAAAGAGCAAGGCAAGGCCATGTTTTATTATACTCTTCTATTTCTTATTCCCCATTTGGTGCAGAGAATGCTAATCCTTGGATTTTTGACCTCACATGCTTTCCTAAAAGAATTGTTTTCCTGGGTTATAAGGCATTTCAAACTGTCTCTCAAATCATCCTGTACATACTATAGTGGGAGTGTGAATGAAGCAGGAGAACTTCCGTGGCTGAGGGAATATCTGGGTATTTCCTTATGGCATGGGACAGCTCTGTGCATTTCCAAGCTAGATTTGTGTATCCACTTCTCTAGCAGATTCTCTAAGAATTAAGGGAGGGGCATGCTTCTAGAAGAATTCTTAAGACACCCTCCAAATCTCCCTGAAACCTGTTTCCTGTTTTAGATTCTACCTTACAAGATGTTACAGCCCGAACTCCACATTCCTTTGCAAAGATCCTCCCGTGAAGAGAACATGGTTATGATGAGAATCAGTTCTCCCAGTCTTTAGACATCATAAACTTGGCCCTCCGTCCCCTTACATCCCTAAAGCTTTGCCTGTGTGATTATCATAGCTCCCTTTTGTGTGGGATTATGTGTAATTAAGTTTTCAATCAATTTGACTAATTAAATGGAAGTGCTGTCTGTGGGCTAGATCAGGAAACTAGAAATCTGGGTTTCTGCATATTACCGCTAATTCACTAGGTGAATACAGCAGGTTATTTAACTTCTCATTTTCCTATGAAAGGAGCACAGGAGAAGTATTTAAAATCAGGTCTGTAAGGTTCTGATTTTTTCTAAGAATTTCATATTCTTGTCTCAAGCTTCTTATGCTCTTTGGAGCTTCATGTCCAAATTTCCAGTGGCCTCCCCTGACTACAGAGTGGAATAGCTCACCTAATCTGCCCCCCAAAAAAATCCCCATCCAGGGGGGTTGGGTATCCATGAGAGCTGAATGCAAAGCCCTAAGGGTGCCAGGTATCCTCACTGCAGATTTTAGACACTTCACTGCCCAAATGGTGGTGGATGTAGGGAAGCGACCATATTAAGTTCATTGGCAAAGGATCTTTACATTTTTATTTCTTCATAAATGAATTGTTGTGCTGGGAAAAGATTTTTTGCCATCTCAATATTTCAAGTTTTGGAATAAGCATAAAATACTAGGAAATGTCTTCTGAACTTGACTGTAACGATGCTCCATCATAGCCTCCTTACCCTCCACAGGGAAACCGAGGCCCATGAATCACTCACGAGGGTTTGCTCTTTGCAGAAGGGGCTGGAACTCAACGATTTCTTCCCAGTGCATTCACGTTGTGTGCCGTGACCTCGTGTCATGTATGATTTTTATTGCACAGTCCCAACAGTTTTTGCCACTCAGCATGATTCCACCTTGCAAAAATAAGGGGATAAGCAATAAATAAGAGATGTCTCCTCTTGGTAGCAGGGCAGTTGGTCAACACCTGTCATCTCTTCGGTGTCTAGAAAAACAGAAAGCACCAGCACAAAGCCTTCTAATATACTGCCCTCTCACTTGTTGATTTTGGGTATTATTTCCTGAGCTCTACAAGTCCTGCTCAGGAGTCAATGCCAGTGCCATTATGTTGGAGATTTTTCCCTTATGTTTTCTGCTAGACCCTGCAAAGTTTCTGGGCTTATTCCTATGTTTTTGATCCATGATGAGTTGAATTGTTTGCAGAGTGGCAAGTTAGAAGCAGGGACGGTGTCTATCAACAGATGAATAGATAAAGAGAATGTGGTATATGTACACCATGGAGTTTTATTCAGCCATAAAGAAAAACGAAATGATGTTATTTGCAGGAAAATGGATGGAACTGGAGAACACCATGTCAATCAAAATAAGCCTGGCTCAGAAAAATAAGAGTCATGTTTTCTCTCATATCTAGGAGATAGAGGAGCAGGGTGGGGGAAGCAAAAAAGGTAATGTCATGAAAATAGAAGGTAGACCATGAGGGTAAAGCAAAAGGCCCAATGTGAGGGAGGAGGGGAGGACAAGGGGAGGTATTGGGGAATTAAGTTGATCAAGCTATGTTATATTTATGCTCAAATATGTCACAATGAAGCCCAATTTCCTGCATAATTAGTAGACTTTTTTTTTTAAGGGAGAGCTCCAGCTCTGCAGATTCTCTGAATGATCCCTGTACTCTGTCTCATTTCCCACAGGGCACATCCTTTTGTCAGCCTGTGGAGTAAATGAGAGCTGCAGGCTGAAACCCTCCTGAATACCTGATTTCCAGAAAAACAAGTAGCAGCCCCAGCAAGGGGGAGAAGGGGGCCTGGGGCCTCGGGGTTGGAATGAGGAAGATCACTGTGGCTTCCAACTTCTTCCCTCTGCTGGGCTTTTCCACAGGAACTCACTCCAGACCCGCACACTGCGGTCACCAATCTCATTTCACTTAACCAACCCCAAATGTGTAATTCATCCAAAGACCACGAAAACCTGCCCCTCCACTCTTTTCCTTGCCCAACCATAGAACAAGGCCACCTTTGCCTCACTTCAGAGTTCTTCAGGGTTTCTGGCTGTAATCTGCTCTGTGCTCTCAGGCATGATCAATAAGTTGACTTGCATGTGTTATTGGGTTATTTCACGTATGATTTTCACATCACCTTGAAAGGTTACAAGTTCTTAAGGTGAGAGGCCATGGCTTCCTTGGAATGTCTAACAGGACTTCTCACTTCCTAGGCTGGGTGGAGCTGACAGATCTCTGTGGCGACCTGAGAAAAGGAGTGAGCTCGTTTGTTTCTGTGTTCAGAGAGCTATCCTTTTACTGTAATTGTTAAAGATAAAATAAGTAAATGAAGTGGGCTTCTGGTGACTTAAAACTGGCTTACCACCTGGGCACTACTTCATTGGAAGCATTTAGAATTTCCAAATTGAAAGCAAATTTTAAAAGGTTTTAGTTTTTTATTTTTTTTTGGTAAAATTACAGATTATGTGTCTGTATTTTTAAATTGATACATACAAGTTAACATAGGTTTACTCATAACTGATAGAATGTATATAGATTGGTTTAAGTAACTCCTTAAATTATGACTTATATATATGATGATGCATCTCTGTAGTAGAAATAATTTTGTTTCTTCCTGCAACATGAATGCTTATTCTGTCATGCTTACTGCTCATCAGTGTTTCAGGGAATAATATCTATTAGAGCTATTAGGGACAGATCTGTAATGTTAAACAGGAGCAAGTCAAAGATGACATGTCTTGTCATTTAATGAGCCAAAGATCAGATACTAATATTGCATTGAAATGATGAGTATGCACAGGCTGCCATTCTGTTTGCTTGCCAAATGTCAACAGAGAAGCAACAGGAAATAGCAGAATGTGGAAGACAAAAGTTGCCCATACTTAAAGGATGGCAGTGAGACAAAATGGATTTTGTTTAATTGAAACAATGAATTGTTTAATTAAAAGAAATTCCTATCGCCTGTTCATTAAGATATGCATCATCAAGATTCATTTTAGAACAAAAATCTAATATCTGCTTTGTAATTTCAGTGCCGTTTTCAACATCCTTTCATATTCCAGGGTAATATCGGCTGGTGGAGGAGGAGGGAAAAAAATATATCTGCATTTATGCCTCTCTATGCACCGAGCGTATACCAATGTCTCAAATAAAATTAACAACTTCAAAAGAACTGCATCGGAAATTTTGATTAATCCAGAGATATAAATGGGAGGTGAGAAGGAGCATGACTCAGAGCCCTCTTGAAAGCTTTAAGATTTAAGTCTCTTAAAATTTGCATTCATATCCACTGAATGGTGACAGATCAAGGCATTTCTAGGAAACTCTGAGGGCAGCTGGCATCTTGGAGATGGCCTTTTTATGAGAACACTTAGACAAGAGGAATAAAAATTTCTCTTAAAAAAGGAATGGATGGATGGTGGAGAGAAACCAATTCCAGAATACAAAACACACAACCATACTTTATATATATATATATATAACACCCTATTGGTTAAAGAGATCACCTCTTGGATCCTGGCAGAGAACTATAAAATTATGTGGAGTGACATCTGTTTCCATTAAGTAATTTCCCAGAGAAGAACAAAACTTTCCACAAAACAATGGGAGCCTTGCCCATTGACAGGAAGGATGTCTTTTGACCTGGTGGGACTCTGATGGACCACTGAGTGGTGGATGTTCCAAAGCATTGATTCATCCGTCGATTGAATCTTCATGCCTGCTAACAAAGAGATTCTGCTTGACTTAAAGGCTGTCAGGCCATCATCTGATTAGGTCCATTTCTTGTCATTCTCTCCATCCACAAAGAAAATGATGCCTAGCCCTGTCATAAAGAATTTCCATGAAGAAAAGGCAATCTCGAAATAAAATCTGAAATTTTTTACCTGGGGACACCTACATGTATAAAGATATATCTTTTTAAATCTCTGTTAAAAATCCATGGTATCATTAGCGCCGAATTGACAATTGTGGTTTTAAGAAAAAGTCTAGTGATCGTCGTGCTATCATTTAAAGTTAAGATTTTGGTAAAGGGAAACTGGTTTGGAAGATACACTGGACCAAATAGAAGTGTAGGTATGGGCACATGGGCACACAGATTTTGATACAGGATTCCAAACCCAAGTTGAAAAAAATAAATTATGTTGGTGAGAGGAACAGATGATTTGGAAAGTCCAATAGGATTAACCATTTGCATTCCCTAAATGCACCCATTTGATATATAAAATGTTGTGTTGGGTGAGAATTCATATTGCTCTGAGTTTAGCTCTGAAGCTCCCAGATCTCTTTTTACCATTTTTTAACATGTAATTTGTTGAGCCCAAGATGAACTCTAGGTGCCTAGTAGCTGAATTAACATTATTAAAATACATACTGTGTTTAATACCAGATAACAATGTTTACTTGGTATTATAAGTGGCGGATAACCCTTGTTTACATTCAACCATATGTGTGCTTCTATCATTGCCATTGTTAGCACAGATCCTGTTGATTGACTGTGGGTGAGATCTGTTCGATTTCTCTGATTCCACTTCCCAATCGATTGCATTTGCTAATAAAATGATCACTCTGGACACTGGTGTTATGTCAAGTGGGGATACTGAGACACAGCAGTATACTTTGGTAGCCATAAATGGAAGGCACAGTGAGAGCTAAGAGTTCATACACTTTTTGGCATATCATAATGCAGAATTTCTCATCGTGTTGTCTGGAAGGGGAGCATTTCTCACTTCATTGCTCTCTACCTGCTTCTCAATCTACAAAATGTCAAGGTTCTGTCCTTGGTCACCCACACTCCTTTCTCCTTTGTCTCAGGCTTCCTGTGACACCACCTTGAACCTGCTTCCAGTCACATGTGAGATCACTACCCAGATGAACACATTCTTGTCTTCACATCTTTGTTTCTGATCTTCCATTCAGCTTTAGAGAAGTGGAAAAGTCCTGTCTTCAAAATAAAGAGCCATGCCTAATAGGTTTATAAGTAGTTGGAGAATGATTTTTTTTTATATATTTTTGAAAGAAAAGTTTGTAGTCTGAAAAAAAATCAAATAGATGTTTAGCAAGGTGAATATCAATAAATTCTTGAACAATCTCATTTTAAAATATGCTCACTCACTGTTGATCATTTCACTGTTGTAGCAAGCCATTGTGTCCGGGCTTTGCTGAAGAGGAGAGGTCACCCGATGCCACTACTTGAGGCTCCAGTGTTAGACCCAGGGACAGGGCACATTCTCCTCTAAAACACTGTGTGTGAGTAGTTAAAAATAGAACCCCTGAGATTATGAATGGCTTATGATGAAAGTTAAGGTCACACCTGGCCCCCTGCACCACTCTGTAGTGAAGTTCACTCCAGAGGTGAATTTCTGGAATAAAGTTCCTTTGGACTGAGTTGTTCAAAAAGTGGTGAAATAGTCTAGGTGATCAATATACAGAATGTAAGACACCAAGAGGGAGAAGAAAACCAAGGAGCTTTCAACAAGTCGCCTCATGTGGAGAAATACAATTTATAAGTACTTCCTACTTTTCCTTAACATTTTGTTTTCAAGGATTACCACTTCTGCAGTTGTGAAACTTTAAGGTGTTTAAGGTAACATTTTTCTAAATGCATCCATAGTGAAATCGTGATTACAGTAAGGGATTTAACATGTCCATCTCTCATTGCTACCTCTGTGTGAACACATGTGTATATGTGAGTGCTTATGTGTGTGTCTACTCTCTTAGCAAATTTTCCAAACACAATATCATGTTTTTAACTATAGTCCTCCTCCTATACATGAAATCCCTGGACATATTTGTTCTAGGGAACTGCAAGTTTGACCTACATCTCATTTTTCCCTCTACCCCCATCCCTGGTAATCACCTTTTGACCCTTTGTTTCTATATATTCAACTTTTTCTTCAGGCATCACATATAAGTAATATTATACAGCACTTTTTTTTTCTGTATTTGGTCGATTTCACTAAGCATAATGTCCTCCAAGTTCATCCTTGCTGCCACAAATGGCACTAAAGAGCATATTATAAGAACTCACTTATTTTGCAAATACTTTCAACTCTGTCTAATCAGGTAGTCAAGGCAAGAGATGAGCAAAAGGGCATCTAGATTTTGTGGTCCAGGATGCAGCTGCAGGACACAGTATATACCATTCTGACCACAGGGCAACCTGAGGAGAACTGGCTCCTGAGAAAAGTGATGCTTGTCTCCCTTGAGTGTCTCAGGGCTTTATAGTCTCCACTTTCATTCCTTAGCTTAGAACCCGATTTTAGCCATTTCCTTCAATCAAGTAAAAATGACACATAACAGCTTAAAATGTCATCTTCCTCCAGGATAACTATATTTTAACAAGGGATTAGTCCTTCAGCTTAAGTGTCTTCAATGATGTTTGAGGCAATCTCTCAGAAATGGGGAACATTTTGGAAACATCTGAGCAGATCTAAGTGGCCACACGGAGAACTAAGAGGGCCTTGCTCAGTAGAGTATCCTACCCCTGCTTACCTGTTTGAAGGAGGTGCTGGCTCTTACAAACCAAGAAGCAGCTATTTTTCTGAGCATAATTAGCTTAAGAGCTCTCTGCAATAACTAGGCTTTTAAAAATATCTTGTTAGCTTCGTTTCCCATGACTTAACAGCTCGCCTCTCTGTGATACACACATTACTTGTACCTACTTCAAAAAGACACTAAAGGTTGACTTTGTTCAATCGTCACTAATAAGCTGTTGAATTCCAGACAATTCATCTGCAGATCAGAATATATTAAATATCCTTAATTGACCCTTGTACAAATGGGACTGTTTAGAATTTTTTTAAAGGGGCGGGTAGGAAGAGCTGCCTTTTCTAACTCTTTTTCAAGTGTTATCATTGACTGGGGCTGCTTTGCTAATTATTCTCCAAAAAAAAAAATTATGTTTGTAGTGTTCAGAGCTGTGATAGACCTAGAGACTAGAGTTTATTCTACATGAAAAAAAAATGGATCAGTGATCTCTTATGAGGCAGGCACCTCTGTAGGTACATGTGGTCAGAGCAGGTGAAAGATCAGATGGATTAATGGATTAAGACTTCTGCATTTATAAGGGGAGAGAAGCTGAGGCTTATTTGGCTGTATACATTCTGGAAAGTAGAACTGTTTAGATAGATACAGTTCACACTCAAGTCTCCATATTTTTAACCAATTCTGGGAAAAACTGCACACTAAAATCTAACATTAAGAATCAAGCATGGGCACCTAATAGACCTGCCAGATGAATAGATTTTGAATCATCACCTACATCAATAAGAAGAGCTAATAACAGTCATTATATTGCAATACGTAAAGGGTCAAAATGGTAATTGGGATGAAAGGCTTTATCCTATCCCAACAAATTAACTCTTAAAATTCAGAAGCAAATATTGCTCCAATAGTGAAATTGTGTCTCTTCTGTGATAACCAGAAAAGAAATTTAAATAAGTCATGTTCCAAGTCCATCCTCTTTAGTAAAAAAAATAATAATAAATTTAAGGTAAGTTTACTAAAAATTAGTCTTTGATGGGACCAAAAACCTTATTGAAAAGCTATAACTTTTCTGTTTCTGTGATGAACCATATTTGACTAAAAGAAAATTGACACAATGTATGTGTTTACAATAACATTAAATCTTTATGTTGCTACTTTCAAGCTATATCCTGAGGAACCATATAATAATACAGTGCAGTGTAAAATTGCTGCAGATGGGAAGAGACAAGATGTATGTAGGTGTGTATAGCAAGTGGACTCTCCCTGCTCTGTGGTCTTATGGAATGGAACACCTACCTGTCCATTCTGTCTCTGGACTCCCCGTTGTGAGGTGGCCCATATTAATAGTCACACTCTGGGTTCAACATCATTAATGTTCACTGTCAAGTCACCACATATCCTACATTCTTCTCATCTCTCAGGCTTAAAAAACTCACTTAACACCCAGAGCTAATTAATAAACCAGATTTTCTTAAACTTAACAAAGTATCTAGCCTTGTTCAAATTTAGGTCACTGGCAAAGTCTACAAATATGCCAGTCAACAGAATACCTAGCTTTTTTTAAAATTTCTGGTTTGGATTTTACCTGATTAGTAATCAATATTTATAAAAATTTGATGTTAAAGCAGAGCAGGAAAGGCTATACCACAGCACCATTTTCTCATCCCTCTCAGCATGAAAGTCCCACTACCAAGATGTCTCCGTCTTACACACACAATGAACTTCACCTTAAAACACACAGTATCATTAATTCTGGAAATAGTGTGAAGACCCAACGCTAAATGTTTGTACATATTTGATTACAGGAGGGCACCTTGTTTTCTGTGGCTAAAGGCAGAAAGCGATCTTTCTGAAACCATGGATGTCAATTTTCCCTACGTTGAAGTTGTCTGATCTAATACTGTAGCTAGTCGTTTATTTGAAGTTGGCAATCTCACAAAAGCAAACAAAGCCATGAAAGAAAATAGGGATTCATATCAGAGTACACAAATAAAGTGACCTGATTCTGCAAAGCTTCAAATTTGCAAATATTCACATATCAATTTCCTTAAACACCTTACCTCTGAAACAAGATAATTTCTCTAGCACAAATCTAAGGCCCCTATTTCTTCGGGATAGGAAATTTCGAGTCCCCTCACCCCCACCCATGCCATCAGAAGTGTACTTTATATCATTTTGCATTACTTGCTCAGATTTATTTAAAGATTGCCTTCCAAAATAAAACCCAAATGCATCCTGAGATAAATTCACAGTAGAAAGATTCAATCAGGAGCTAAATCACTTTTAGAGACTTATCTTCGTGGATGTGAATGCATTATTGTAACCAACAGTTCCCTGAAATTCTTTGGGTTAAGCACTGATGATAGTACTGAAAGCCAGATTTCCAAAAATGGTAATTCCCAGTGAAACTGCATTTAAATATGTTCAAAATAACATAAGAAGTATTTTTGGATTTGCTTTCCTGTTCTCTCCCTAGAAATTTAGCTGAAAATATTTACCGAGGTAAGAACTATCTCAAACATTCATTTCCTCTTCAAATAAACCCTTCCTAAAATGAAGAGAAGCGGAGCCTGAATCTCCTTCAGAATTGCTGTAGCATTTCCTCTGTGCATCAGTAGATTGACTGTAGAACACATTAACTCAAACAATTATCATGTATACCTATATGCTCCAGAAAAATTTAGACCCAAATACTCCAGGCACTGATGGGTTTAGACACACCTCAGGAATCACCAGACCAGCCTGTTCCAGAACATTCACCAGAAAGGAAATGACCCTTAAGGGCACTAGACAGTGTGTTAAAGGATGGTTCATCTGCAGACGTATAAGTTCCCTCTCTCTGCTCCTCATGTCTTAAGATATGAGCCTACAAGATTCCCCTTGGATCACTGGACATCTCCTGGCCTTCAGAAAAGATAATCCCTCTTAAAAGTCCAAGTACCACATATTGAGAATGGGACATTTTGTCACCTCTCTCATAAAGTTTATTTAATTGTGACACTGGGTGATTTAATGAGAGTAAATGTCATTTTGAGGAGCATAACAGCAACCAGTTGACTACCATGCTCTGGCTCCTGCCGAGGTCCGCCTCTGAGCTCATTCCTCTGCCCTTAAGGATTTCTAATTCATCCTCAATGTCAATCTTCCCACAGGCCACGGACCTACAAGGAGCAGAGTGTGAATGCCCCACATGGAATGCCAATGGTCTGCTTTCTGAAAGTGACTTCATTTAGTCTTTGAGACAGGATCTATGCATTCTTTGGATGTGCTGTCAACACCTGGCAAAGTACCTTGCACTAGTCAAGTGTTCCTTAAATATCTGCCAGATACATTTAAAACTGAATGAATAAGTAAATTTAGCATTCAAAATAATAACACTCAACATGTCTGCTCTTTGTATCAACTCTGGAGTGGCCCAAAATACCAGGAAGGTAGCATATTTGGGCATTAGAAAAACCTGAGATCTAAGTAGCCCTCAGATTTATCCCAAATCCCTGTTGTGTACACTCAAGATTCTAACAGTGTTATTTAATTGCTTCTAATCTCTTTCATCATCAGTTATATTTGAGAATAAATTACACATGTTGATGCCAAATGAAAGTATCATTAACAACATTTGTATAGATTGTGAACAATAGTAACATCATTTCAATGGTGATGTTATTGGAATACTTTAAAAACACTGGATGTTAAAATACAGCAAGATAAACACCAAGTGGCTCTCTTTTTATGTTGTTTGAAATTTTTAGACCAAATGCTTAAATTAACAATCAGAAATGTACACGTGATTGTTATATATGTTAGTTTTCTCACCTTTTATTTCAGGGGAAATTAATAGTTGGTGATTTTCTGGACATTCCTTATCACACCTAAATCATGTAAATTTTTTTTAAAATTTGAATAATAATAATAATAGCAATAATAATAATTCTGGAACCATGAGATGATCTCAATTTTGAAATGTTATAAACCCAAGGACTTCTCAAACAGTACCATTAAATGGCTTACATTCACACTGAAGTGTTAAAAGGATTTCAGTGGCATCTGCACACCTTTTAGAAGTCTAAAGTGATTTCCCAATATTTGGACCACGCAGGTCATTTCATTCCTTTTCTCTGGAGGACTGCCATTATTTGTTATAGACTGTTTGTTCCCCATGCTGCCGGGGCAAGAGGAAGGAGCGGGGTTTAGTAGGCCAAGGGGATCCTTTGCCAGCTGGTTCCCAAGGTCAGGAGAGGATTAATGCCTCAGCACCAAAGGAAAGATCTGCCGTGGGGAGGAAGCTAAGAGGGACATAGAGAAACAGGGTCAGCAGGGATGTTCTGGGTCTACACCTGTAAAGGACCAAACTAGTGAAGAGGTGGAAGGAGGGGGGAGGGGAAGGGGGAGGGGCAGGGGGAAACCCTTCAACCCAGCTTCAGCTCCGCCTCCCTGTCCTCTCCCCCTGGACCCCACTACCTTTGATAGGCAGGGGTTGGGCATAGGTTACATTGTAAAGGAGCAAGACCATAATGCTTGGATTGGAACTATTCATAGGACTTTGGGATTCATTTTAATTTATATTGTTGTATATTTTCATATATTACCATCGGCCAGATCCTGCCACCATTATTATACCTGTTTATTTACTGTCTTTGTATATATAAATATTTTTAATCACAGTGTAAGTACATTTTCATCCAGTCTATTTTAAATAGTAGTAGGTTAATATCTAATCTTGGTGATACCACTTTCTTTAAAACTCTGGTCACGGTGCCACAGGGGTCCTTAATATTTATTTGTGTAAAGACTTCTTTGTCTTTCCTTTCCTTTAACCCCGTATCTCCAAACTGAGCTGTGTGCCTGGGGTCTTGGGTGTCCTTTGTGTATTTCTTTTTAGGGTTTGTTGTTGTTTTAACAGTATAGTAAATGCCTAGTTGGTCCCAGGATATTTCTTTAATCTCATTCCATTAATCCTGTACCTAATTGATATTTTCAATATTTCATGAATTTGGATTACACCCATCTCCTTATTTAGAGCATGATTCCCACATTTTTTTCTCTATGTTTATAGTCTTTTTTCATTTTTTTCTTGTCTGAAATGAAAGATGTCAGAAGACTTTGAGTGACCCTCTTTGCAACCCTGTTTCAAGCTCTCTGCTCTGGAAGCCAATACTTGAGTTTCAGTTTTTTACTGAAGCCCTTTCTATTTGGTTCAAGTTCCCCCTGGGAGGACGATTCTGTCTCTGAGTTGCACCCATCATTTTACCAGGACACAAAAACTTGCTGATACAATTACCTTCAGGTTTGAACTTGAGAAGAATCCAGGTTTATAAATACCCAAGAATTTTGTTCCTTTCACCAATAAAAATAGCTTCCTTAGTGACTCACACTTTAGTTGAGGTCAACAGAAGTTTAGTGAGCACCTTCTATGTGTTGTTAAGTAATAGTCATAAGCAGTGGTTCACAGCCACTGCCTGCTTAGATATTCTGATTTATTGGATACAGAGAGAGAAAGCAATGGTGGTCAGAAAGCTTTAAGTAACTGGACAGAGCATGATTGAATTCCATATGTTGAGTTGAAACTTCAGAGGGAGGAGTCAGAAAGATCTGGACTCAGATTGTGACTTTGTTAGTTTTAAATGTTAATAAACCATTAAGACCCTTACTATTTCCACCTTACTCTCTTTTATGCCAAACTATGATACACACACACTTGTGTGTGTGTGATACATATATACATATATATGTGATAAAGGTAATATTAAATCAGATTGATTAAATAGAGGTAATATTAAATCAGATTGATTAAATAGAGGTAATATTAAATCAGATTGCAGAAATATATGCAAAGAAGCACTTTCAGTACAAACATTCAACCTTAAAGTGTTTCTCACCCAGTGGCCTGTTTTTCAAAGTAATGTGATTGTGTTACAGTTTATGCACTGTCAATTCCCTCCATCCCATGACTACCTGGAGAACATCTGCATTTGGCATACTGCTCAGTGCAGGAGGGAAAATGTACAACACAGATAAACAGGATATGACTCTGCAGGAGTAGGTTATAAAGGACTTATAACATTCCAGTTTGCATTAGTTAATATCTGGGAGAGTTTCAGGGAGTGGGACTCTGTTCCGTTTGGGGTATTGTCAGGGGATAATTCTATATGTGGGTTTCTTAGTAAATCTGCTATAGAAGGAAAAGGCCTATTTGAAGCTAAAGATGCAATTAATTACTCCAGAAACAGGAGTCACTGATGAGAGCCAGGATGGGGGGATATTTGGTTTCTTTTGTGATTTAGATAAAACTCATGATTTTGTCTATTCTCTACTATGATAACACACTAGTCTTGATTTTGTAGCAAACTATCACAGAGTGGTCTTATCCATTGTTGATGTGCTCTGAAATTGTTTAGACTCAATAGGACACCAAGGCTCATCTGTGAATACCAGGCCAGCTCCTGGATGTCAGAAATTAACTGCTTTGTGTCCTCAAACAATTCTGTACATGTGCAGGTACTCCTATGCACATATGTAGAAACTCAGTGTCAAATGCAGATTCTTTGAAATTAAATATATTGCATTCTTATCATATTCTTGTTTACAAATTAAGTCATTACTATTCAAAATAATCATTTGTTATTATTTGTATTCTTGACGATTGCCATTGTATTTGTAAGTGCTGGCAAGGATATGGGGAAAAGGAACATTTATACACAGTTGGTGGGATTGTAAATGAGTGCAACAATGATGGTGATTAGTATGAAGTTTCCTCAAAAGACTCAATAATACCATTGTACCAATTCTCAGAATTCATCGAAAACAATTAAAATCAGCACATGATAACAACAAATGCATATCCATGTTTACAGTAGTGCAATACACAACAGCCAAATCATGGAACCAGCCTAGGTATCTGTCAATAGGTGAACAGGTAAAGGAAATGTGTATGGAGTTTTATGTAGCCACAAAGAATAACAAAATCATGCCATTTACAGGTAAATGGATGGAAATGATGAATACCATGTTAAGCCAGACTCAGAAATTTAAAGGTCATGTGTTCTTTCTTATAAATAGTAGCTAGAAAGAATAAAAGGGAGGGAGGGTGGGTTTTTTGTTTTGTTTATTTGTTTGTTTGTTTGTTTGTTTTTTAAACAGAGAGAGACTAGTACATTACGGAATAGAGACTTATGGGGGCTGGAGGAAAAGGGGAGGTGCTAGGGAATGAAATTGACGAAAGTGAATTATGAACATAAATGAATACATCACAATGAATCCTAATATTCTGTATAATTATAATGCACCAAAAATAACCAAGCCAGATCTTTGTAACTTGTACTTTATATCTTTTTCCCATTTATTTTGCTTTAATATTAAAAGTCTATAAATGTTGAGCACAAAAAATGGCTAATTATCAGGTAACTACATATGGTATCAAAAGAATAACCAAGTGTTCAAAAGATTGTGTAACCATAATTGCTTTCTTCCAAAAGGGAGAAAAAAAATTCGAAAACTTTATTAAAGTGAGGAAATAAATAAACATGATTTATATAGATGTTTTTCTGAGTTCTAGTTTTGATTATGTCTTGAACTATCCTGCCTGCCCACTGCCAAAAAGAAGAAAAATTATACTTGTGGGGCAAAGAAGAAATAATTATTATTTCCAAAACATATTTGTTCCAATATGTAGCACTGACTGATGCTGCTTAGACGTAAAAAAAAAAAAAAAAAAAAAAAATCATCCTCATTCTTAGCCACGCTCGCACTTGCATGGAGCTATCTATGCCAAATGGTCATTTTTCTCACATTTATTATGTTAACAGGATAAATGCCAACATTTGTCAACATCTTGTAAATGATGAGTCTTAATGAGGCAAGCTACTGTTTCCCTCCTCTGAGGAATTTCATAGCAGAATAAGCAAAATATCAGGTTAAAGCTAGTGGGAGGGAATCCCAGAGAGCAAACCTTTTCTGTGAATGTATATTCCTTGAGGTTTTGCTTAGAGTGGGTTCTAGGATCCAGGCCAATTTGGCCTAAACCTTTCTACAACATTTTAATTATATTTTTAACAAATCCTGCAAAATGAGGTTCACATGTTGATTCAGCCAAAAAAAGCATTATCTACAAGCCCAACAGAATGCATGAGAGAGGGAGTGATTTAGAGGTTTGCCAAAAGGCAATGAATACAAGTGTTTCAATAATACCCTGCCATGTACCACTCACGTTGGGGTAGGTAGAAGGACTGGTGGAAGAGATAGCTGCGCTCTAGAAAACATGAACCGGTAAGTTTTTTATTTAACACATGTGCATTAGAAGTAGAAAATGTATCATCTACAAAAACACTGCCTAAAACATGTGGATGTAAAGCAAGACAAATGGGAGATGAAGCCTAGGATTGTCATTGTGCTCTATGACAAGTCTGGCAGTCAATATAGGACAAGGTTTAATTCCACGAATTTCAGGTTCAGAGTTAGCTAGTCTCTGAGCTTAAATCCTGACTCTAATAATTGCAAACTAAATACACTTGGACATATCACTTCATTTCCCTTTGTATCAGTCTTTTTGTCTATAGAATAGAGTTAATAAAAACTGCTACATAAGATAGCTTTCCATACTTTAATGTACTGATGGAATGATGCTTAATAAAATGTAATTACTGCTCTTGTTTTAGTTGAATGTATTTTATTCACATATTATTTAATTTGCACATATTTTATTTGCATATTGAAAATTAGCAATCCCTGGTATTAAAAATCAAATAGGAAGTGACTGACTATCAACTGTTCTATATTAAAAATATGCATGCTTTATTGAATGTAATTGTATGTGTATGTGTGTGTTGAGGTGGAGATATTTCTACGTGAAACCTGGAATCCTTTAAAAAGCAATGAACAAGAAGATGGGAGGGGAGGGGAGGGGGGATAGTTGAGGATAGGAAAGGTAGCAGAATACAACAGTCACTAATATGGCATTATGTAAAAATGTGGATGTGTAACTGATGTGATTCTGCAATCTGTATTGGGGTAAAAATGGGAGTTCATAACCTACTTGAATCTAATGTATGAAATATGATATGTCAAGAGCTTTGTAATGTTTTGAACAACCAATAAAAAAAAAGAGAGAGAATACAGATTCATAGGAACCAGGTCCTGGCTCTTGACACCTGATTTTATGTGTTTCTTCATAATAAACTGCCTATTATTTTCATAGAAAAAAAAAAACAATGAGCAAAAATTTTAGTTCACACATTGAACACTTTCTCCTAGAAGTATTTCCTAGGCAATATTCCTAAAATCCTGAGGAAGAAAGATTTGACAGCAGAATGGTCAAAGCTGAAACAATATGTATGATCATGACAATTCTCTGAGTTTGAGGTGGCTGACTGTTGCTCCAGGCATTTTGTACATATCTAGGTTAAAAAAAAAAAAGCAACAAGGCCACTACATAAGAAAAACACAACTTTCTCAAAAATCATAGGCATATTTCCACATATATATCACCTGGCTACCTTTATTTTTTTTGTTAGTTATTTTTATTTATTTTAAATGGAGTAATTTGCAACCACAAATAAGGTAATGAGATCAACTCTCTGGAAGATATTTTCCCAACTGACCTACGTGTGATGAGGTGGTGGTAGAAAGAAGGCTATCAGTAGAAGGGAAGACAGAGGCAATTCCCTGGGTATATTCCAGGAGCAAGAGAGACAATGACAATTTTAAGTTCCATTGTGTCTGGGACTTCTAAAAGGGAGGAGAGGATTGGAAATCAGTGGTGCTTAAATCGTTTGTGTTTTCATCTAAGAGTTATGGGGAACCACGGGACTGACACAAATAGGTATATGCTTTAGAAGTCATGCTGCCAAGGAATCCTGGCGAGCTGGATGGAGTAGTCTGTTCACTAGGGCAAATGGAGGAAGGAGCTCAGGATAAGTATCATGGACTAAATTGTGGCATACAGAATAGGAAGGCGCTCTTAGGGACCCAAGTGATGATATCTAAAAAACTATTTGGAAAAAAAAAAAAAAACTAAGGGTCTTTAGAAAGATTTGGACTTTGAGCCTCCAGGAGAGTCATTCATCACCTGAGTCCTAGGACAACGAGATATCCTGTGTGCCAAACCATGCATCCCTCCTTGTTCCAAGCCAGCATTCAGCAGAGCTTTCTACAAAGGGTCAGTTATCAAAACCTCGGGCTTTTTGGACAGTGCAGCCTCTCAGAATTGCTCCACTCAGCCTGACGGTGCAGAAGCAGGCACTGACCACACATAAAGGAGTGAGCGTGAATATGCCCTGATTAAAACCAGTGACACACAAAAAAATATGCCCCTGTTCTCGGTACTTTACACAAATGAACTTGGTCATCTTCAGATCAAACCTGTGAGTTGATTTTATCCCCACCTTAGAGATCAGTAGACTAAGGCACACGAGAGCTCAAGTCACCCTCCCCGGGTGACAGGGGCTAGCAAGTGTGGCAGGCAGAGCTCAGTAGCCAGTGGCTGGCTGCACATCTTGTGCTCCTGAGTTAGTAAGTCACAGAAATTTTCTTTGGCCACGGAGGTCTTAGTGTTATGGGTGAGAGCAGATCCAAGAGGGAAAGAGGTGCACTGGCAAGTAAGAAAGGGTGCTTCCAGGGCAGGCAGCTTTTCAAGTTTGAACAAGAAAAGAGATGGGCCAAGGGGAAGAAAGCCCCCCAAATTTTATAAGACAGAAAAAAAATTCTTTGTACTTATCTAGATGACAATGACAGGAAGAATAAAGAAAGGATAATTTAAAGAGGTTTTATGGATGATGTCAAGGAAGGGACTAAGAAATCAGGTACTGAGAAAGATCAGGCACACCTCTGTGGAATAACAGGAGGTAGGTACAGGAGAATGACCTATGCAGGCATAGGCAATGGTGGTAAGTGATGTGAATGGAAATTTGGAAATGTGTGTGCAAAATCATCTACCATGTGACAGGAAGACCATCTACTCATAAACCAAAATGTTTGAAAATCGTGGGGACAATTTTAATTTCATTTTAATTTGCTCTGCAGGATAGTTAAAATTGAAATAAAATTGATCTAACTATCAAGTGCTTGAGATTATCGTTGCTCATTAAAGACCTTTACAAGCATTACCTTAGCCTAAATTTAGTCTTTCCCTATAAGGTAGATATTCATACATCAGAGCTGAGAAGAAGGAATCTAAAGTTCAACTACAGTAAGAAGTTAGTGAGGGATGGACGTAAGATCTAAAACTTGTGTTGTTTTTAAATTTCTGAGCCAGAGCTTCCATCCATAATTTTATAATGTCTACTAGAATAGAATTCAAGGAAGAACTGAGCAGGGGAAGATGAAAAGAGTGGAAACCAGGGGGTTAGAAGAGCAGATTCTGCCTAGCCAGAGTCTCCCTAAGTCAGCACATGTTGAATCACATAAAGAATGAAGTCTTGGTTGGTTTTTCTTCACTGTGACCGAAATATCTGACATGAGCAACTTAAGAGGAGGAAAAGTTTTTAAGTTTGGGGTCATGATCCACGATCAGCCTGCCCCAATACTCTGAGCCTGGGTGAGGCAGAACATCACGGCAGAAGGGCTTGGTGGAGGAAAGTTGTTCAGCTCATGGAAGATAGTCAGGAACAAAATATAATCCCCACGGGCACATCTTCACTGACATACTTCCTCTAGCCATGCCCTACCTGCCTACAGTGACCACCTGGTAATTCATTCAAATTATGAATCCATCAATGGATAAATCCAGTGATGATGTTGCAGCTCTCATAATCTATAATCATTTCACCTCTAAACACTCTTACATTGCTGCACAAGATTTTGGGGGCACTTGTCATATCTAAACCATTACAAATGGTGAAGACATCGTGTGCTCTGAATGATCTGAGATGTCAGAGATCATCCCTACAGCCACCCACCTCCATGTTCTATTTGCTTTCCTTCAGAACAGTTGCAGTGCATTTAACAGGAAAAGCATATGAAGACATTTTTTACTATGTTCTTTGGAGGATAGCCTCAAGAGCACAGAAGTCCCACAGATCAGCAAAGGAAAAAGAAACGGGATAGGAAACATGAGAGTCAGAGACACACTATATGTTTTTTTCTTTTTCTTTTTCTTTTAGACATCATCACTAAGGAGCAATGGTATACAGGACACTGGTCTGAGCCACAGGTAAAATCTACAAATAACAAATTGGAGAGACATTCTTTCAGGGAACCTACAATATTGAAGAGGTGTCATCCATGTGCCTTATCACTAAAACACGAGACTATGGAACTAGTGATGGTGTCTGTTTGGAAAGCATTGTGATGAGCCATAGTGAGACGTCTACATATTCCCAGCCATTCACTTTACACACACATGTGTGCACACACACACACACACACACACACACAACACAATCCATGGATTTTCTAACCCTTGAAGAAGAATCTATTTTCTTTACAGTTCAATGTACACTCCAAGTCTAAAAATAGTCCTGTTTCTTGGAATTAATGCCTCGGTTTTGATTCTTTACAGAATCTCTCACCTTGATCATGATGCATGACATGAATATATCTTGGCCATTTGCAAAAACTCCTTCCATCTTCAAAGGATCCTGAGTGTCCTGTGTGAGAATAATCAAAGGAACGCCCTTTAGGTTCTGACAGGGAGTATCTGGCATCCAATTTTGAAAGTATCTGTGATCTTCCAAAGTCAACTCTTCTGGGAAAGATAACTCTTGCTCAGTGTCTGAGTTCTACTATTTTCCTTTGCAGACGAGCCACGTGACTTGGCTATTTTCATAGCGGAGACCACAGCCCTGGTAGTAATGCTCTGTTAGGTTTCCTTTCTCAAGAGACTTCTGGTCTTTCTGGCAGGTACAGGAGGCCACCAGTGGAACAAGAAGAAAGAAGACAGGGGAGCAGTGTGGGGTGTGAGGCTGGGCTGGCAAATATCCTTGGCCACAAAACAGGAAGGGGAGCCCCCGGAAGAGCCAACCCACTTGTGTCTGGAATTTTCAGACCCAACTTTGATTTTAGGTCCCTTGCTTTGTGGATTTTTTTGGACCCACAAGGGAAAGAGGTTTTTCAAAGTCATCAGGATGTGCATCTCCTCCTGGAATCCCTCATGTCACTCCAAGGACCCACTCAGTGAACAACCAGATCGTGTTTTAATCACAACACATGTTGAGTATAGGTCTAGTTTCCGTACTAACTTTTCCATATGTTTCCTATTGCCGCAGTCTGACTGAGCGCTATGGCTCTTAGCATCCTATGAAGGCGAAATAATAGCAGAATTTTAAACTACAGAATTCAGCAAGAGGTCTTTCAAATCCAATTGTGGAGAAGTTGGGAAATTGAAAAACTCCCGATTTGAAATTGAAAAATCAGAATTAGATAAACACCATGTAACAAAGTGTATGGTAATTTCCCATGATGGTCTATCTGTTCTCCTAGTACTTAGTCACAGTCTAGTATTAAATCCCACCTCGAATAAGTAAATCATAAATTTTTAAAAAAAGAAGTTGCTCTGATATTACCGAAGTCCTCTGATTAAAGGTAAATACTTGTCCCGGAGACCCAACAAAAATGACGAGAAAAGAGAAAAGGTAACAGGGGCGTGATTTTGTTCTTTCTTTGTGTCGCAAAGGCACAGGAGGGTTTCATTAAACATCTCTGATCCGGGGTTGAAGAATATATCACGGTTTCTCCTGAAATTATTATTTTCTGGATCTTTACATTCTAAGTTTGTAAACAAATGAGAACACATAATGCACAATTATTCCCAGAGGAAAGAAGATGAATTTGGAGCTTAGCTTAGTTTTCCTCTTTTCAAGGAGTATCCGTCCTAGGCATGGGTGTTATTTTGAGTTCTGCAGATGGGAAAGGGCAGGGGGAAACTTGAAGATGAAATCATTAATCATGTAGCAAGAGGGAAGCACAATGATTGGTTTAAAAAAAGTAGAAGAGGTTTGCTGAGAAAGAGAGACTCTGAAGTACTGGGAGACAAAGTGTAAGACTGGACAAGAACATCATGCGTTGGTGAAGTTGTTGAGATCCATGACTTACCGGTGGCCAGTGGAGCTGTGATTTAGTTTAACCAACGTGGAGGGCATTCGGGCAGATTCACATATACTTGAAAAGGTGCATATCCAGAAATTCCGTAGCTCCAAGGAGGGACACCCTGTAAAACTGGAAACAATATCCATAACCAGCAGGCCCTCAGGAATGCTGATGTCCCTATTCTGTGTTCAAGGAAAATTGTAGAAGAAAAACCGATTATGAAAATCACAATGTCCTTTACATGACCTTGTAGTTACCATCTCAGTTTTAAAGTAAGATCTACATGCTTTTCCTTTTTTTGCCTTTTTTTTTTTTTTTGTCCTTTGGTGAATTAACTGATTTTGTCTGTCTTAGGTTTCTCATTCGTACATTGTCAACAACAACTCTATCTCCCTTACAGTCTTGTGAAAAGGGTAAGTTAAGAGCATTTATGGACAGAGCAAAGCACCTAACACAGAGTAATTACCCAGCAAAACAGGTAGATTGATCACCACAATTCTGACATGGGCTTCCTCAGACAAGTTACTTAAACACTTGGCCTGATCATAGTTAATAGCATAAACTAGCATCCCTATAAGGTCAAGCTATCCCCTAGCATTGGGTTCCTCCACCGGAGTCAAGCCGAATGTCAAGGGACAGCATCCTCAGTCACAGACAGAGACCACACTCTTGGTTGAAGACCAAAAGATTCTCACCATGCTCAAGATCCCAACCATGGCAGCAACCAATGGAAAAACGAGGAAACAACAGTAATAATGAATAACAAAGAGCTTCTCTGTGTGCCTGGCTTTGTTTACAGTGCTTGATGATATAATCTTTCCTTTCATCTTGACCAAAATCATGTGAGATATAGGTAGTATTATTTTCTCCATCTCGGGGTTTGGGGGGAGAAAAACAGCTCGATCATGGACAATGTTAGTAAATGGTTGAAGCAACTTGTACACTTAGATGGACCAGCTCCAGGATCTTGGAATTTTCTTCCCCAACCTATCAACCCAAAATATAAGAACTCTGAATGTAGCCATGAACATTGTGCCAGAACTCAAAATTCACTACCTGCCAGAGGTATGTCTAAGAAGGCATGGTTATAATCCCAGTGACTTGGGATGCTGAGACACAAAGCCAGCCTCAACAATGGTGAGGTGCTTAGCAACTCAGTGAGACATCTTTCTCTAAATAAAATACAAACTAGGGTCTCTTATTTTTCCAGATGAATTTCATCACTGCTTTTCTATTTCTGTGAGGAATGTCATTGGGATTTTGATTGGAATTGCATTAAATCTGTATAGGGTTTTTGGTAGTATGGTCATTTTGACAGTATTAATTCTGCCTATCCAGGAACAAGAGAGATCTTTCCATCTTCTAAGGTCTTCTTTAATTTCTTTCTTTAGCATTCTGTAGTTTTCATTGTAGAGTTCTGTCACCTGTTTCATTAAGTTGATTCCCAAGTATTTTATTTTTTTTTAATTTTTGATGCTATATAAATGGGGTAGCTTTCCTTGTTTCCCTTTCAGAGGATTTGTCACTGATATACAGAAATGCCTTTGATTTATGGGTGTTGATTTTGAATCCTGCTACTTTGTTGAATTTATTTACTAGTTCTAAAAGTTTTCTGGTGGAATTTTTTGGGTCTTCTAAGTATAGAATCATATCATCAGCAAATAGTGCTAATTTGAGTTCTTCTTTACCTATCTGTATCCCTTTAATTTCTTTCGTCTGTCTAATTGCTCTCACCAGTGTTTAAAGAACTATGTTAAATAGAAGTAGTGAAAAAGGGCATCCCTGTCTTGTTCCAGTTTTTAGAAGGAAAGTTCAGATTTAGAATGATGTTGGCCTGGGGCTTAGAATAGAGAGCTTTTATGATGTTGAGATATGTTCTGCTATCCCTAATTTTTATAATGTTTTGAACATGAAGGGGTGCTGTATTTTGTTGAATGCTTTTTCTGCATCAATTGAGATGATCATATGGTTCTTATCTTTAAGTCTATTGATGTGATAAACCTTGCATCCCTAGACCCAGAATAGCTAAATTAATACTTAGAAAGAAGAGTGAAGCAAGTGGTATATCTACACCAGACCTTAAACTATACTACAGGGGAATAGTAACAAAAACAGCATGGTATTGGCACCAAAATAGACTTATAGACCAATGGTACAGAATAGAGGACACAGAGACTAACCCACATCATTACAGCTATCTTTATATTTGACAAAGGCACCAAAAGTGTACATTGGAGAAAAGATGACATCTTCAACAAATGGTGCTGGAAAAATTGGAAATCTGTATGCAAGAAAATGAAATTAAACCCCTATCTCTCACCATGCACAAAACTTAAAGAGGATCAAGGACCTAGGAATTAAACCAGAGGCACTGCATCTATTAGAAGAAAAAGTAGGCCCCAATCTCCATCATGTCAGATTAGGCCCTAACTTCCTTAATAAGACTCCTGTAGCACAAGAATGAATATCAAGAATCAATAAACGGGACGGATTCAAACTAAAAAGCTTCTTCTCAGCAAAAGAAACAATCAGTGAGGTGAATAGAGAGCCTACTAATTGGAAACAAATTCTTACCACGTGCATGTCAGATAGAGCACTAATTTCTAGAATATATAAAGAACTAAAAAATATTAACACCCAAAAAACAAATAACCCAATCAATAAATGAGCCAAGGAACTGAATAGACGCTTCTCAGAAGAAGATATACAACCAGCCAATTAAAGAAATGCAAATAAAAACTGCTCTAAGACTTCATCTTACTCCAGTCAGAATGGCAGCTATTAAGAATACAAACAACAATAAGTGCTGGTGAGGATGCGGGGAAAAGGTACACTCATACATTGCTGGTGGGACTGCAAATTGGTGCAGCCAATATGGAAAGCAGTATGGAGAATCCTTGGAAAACTGGGATTGGAACCACCATTTGACCCAGCTATCCCATTCCTCAGCCTATACCCAAAGGATTTAAAAACAGCATACTACAGGACACAGCCACATCAATGTTTAGAGCAACACAATTCACAATAGCTAAACTATGGAACCAACCTAGATGCCCTTCAGTAGATGAATGGGTAAAGACAATGTGATGTATATAAACAATGGAATATTATTCAGCAGTAAAAGAGAACAAAATCATGGCATTTGCAGGTAAATGGATGGAGCCGGAGAATATAATGCTAAGTGAAATTAGTCAATCCCGAAAAACCAAATGCTGAATGAGTTCTGATTTAAGGATGTTGACCCATAATATGCTGTGGGGATGAGAGGATTCAAGGATTAAATTAACTATAAATAGGGAAAATGGGAGGGAGTGAAAGGGAGGGGGCTTAGGGTTAGGAAAGGTAGTGGAATGTGATGGTCACCATTATCCTAAGAACAGGTATGAAGACACAAAGGGTGTGACTCTACTTTGTGTGCAACCAGAGATGTGAAAAATTGTGCTCTATATGTGAAATATGAATTGTAATACATTCTATCATCATATGTGACAAATTAAAATTTTAAAAAAATACAAAATACAAAATAGGGCTTGGGATGTGGCTCAGGGGTTGAGTGCCCCGGAGTTCAATCCTCAGCACCAAAGCGGGGGGAATAAAAGGCATGATTAAACCTGGCCTCCAAGTAGTAGGAACCAATCATATGGAATCTAATACGTGTGCAAGGGGGGCTTCATTTTAAGTTGTATATATGCATTCACTTAGTGAAAGCATGAAAGTAAATGTCATAGTTTAAGCTTGAAACCTAACAAGAAAACCTCATTCTAATACTGAAGTTTTCCAGAAAAGAATATTATTTCTCCATCCCTCTATTTAAAAATAAATAAATAAAAATAATAATCACTTTAGAAAGCTAAGCATGCACAAGCTACCTCTATAGTTTATTTTCTTAAGTAATCCCTTTAAGTATGCTCTTGCAAACCACTTAGCTGAAGGGAAAGAGACGCACACTGATCTGAGAGCATGCTCCTATATTCTTGGTGGGTTTCTTGTGTGGCTCTGTACTCCCAGTTTCTGCCACGAACATGTAATTTCCTTTGACTTTACAGAGAGAATTGCAAGCAGGTCAGCTTCGTGGAAGTAGAGAGGGAAACAGATCCTTCGCTGACAAAAGAATGGAAATAATGCTAAAAAAAATGGGATATGTAATGACAGTTGTATTCAGAGGAGGCTGCCAGTAAATGAATGCAAAACCATCTTAAGATGAGTCAAGGCTACTCCTCACAGAGAAATGCCCTGTAATATTATCTGATGAGTGAAATGCTTTTGTTTCCATTCATCAGTGCCTGCTAAAGTGAGTCGGATAGAAGGGTCTAGAAGCATAGGGAAAGCTACTGAAATGGAAGCTAAATGACACCAGGAAGGAGAAACGATGAGTCCAGAAGGTGGGGTGTGGGTTCTTTGGCCAAAGGCAGACCATTTCTTGGGTGTGGGTGCATACAAGGGAGACAATGACATTCCATCATCAGTCGATACACATAACCCTGCAGTACACGATTAAATGGCCTTTTTAACAAATGACATGAGATCACTTGCAAAAATGAAACACAAAATCACTTAAAAATGTGATGTGAAACAATTGAATAAATGTGTGTGCCATTTCCTGTATCATCTTTCTGATTTTTTTTTTTTTTTGCTTGCTTGCTTATGTAAGGAAATTTCAACACTAGCACACTGTTACTTTGACTTTTAGGAGTAAAAAGGAATACCTGTGACCAGGGCTCAGACTGGAGAAAAAGGAGCTGTTGAAAGCAAGCAGGTTGCTGAGCAGGTATCGGACTGAAGGGTAGCACTTGGATCAAGGGATGAGTGAACAGAAGCAGTGGTCCATATTCTTTCCTCAGAAGCTACTAGTGATTATTTAACTGATTGACCAGAATGTTTACCTTTCTTTATGTTTGTCATGGGTAAGACCTGATATTTAATTGGTCACCTAAATGTGCTTATGAAAGGTCTGGAGACAAAGAAATGCTCAATTTTTAATCAAATACAGTAGTATGTCTCCATACGACTTCTGTTATCACTTCTATACTTGAAAACTCCTGACTCATTCTAAAATTACTAAAATAATCAGACATTTTTCCTTGTCAGTTTCAGGGTCATTGTTACTGGGGGTGGTGTGTTGAGTTTTATGCATGATTCTTTAATTTAAGTGAAATTCTATTTTCAATCACGCTTGCTTAAAACTAAGGCATTTAGGTCACATTTAAATATATATATTCATTGAATGCAGTTTTGAAGGGTGTAGATATAGTTTTAGCCATCTTCAGTCTAGGTGGTGAGCCTTTTTTTTTCAAACACAATCTGCATCTTTAAGTACTTTTCCTAAGAGAGCCTTTAACCTTTTCAGACATTCTCTAAGAAAACCAATCTACTTTAAACCCCAGAGAAATATCACAGAGCACTTAAAGATGGTGCTTATTATTTTACCATCAATATTTTTCACCAGGTAGGTGTAGTTTTTTTTTTTTAAAAAGTGCTAAATGTTAGTTTTATTTGTGTTTTATGTGTATGAGAGTTGCTCTCTGCTCCCTTAATAATGGGAATTCTTTAACTCTTGTTCAGCAAACCACTTAACACATTGTTTGCATTATCACAAACCACAAGAAGAATTGCTTCTGGAATGTGACCAGTCTCATCAGATACTATACAGAAGCAGATGCAGCCTTCATCTTGGGCAAGAATTGAATGGACATGAGAAAGAAAAGATGGTAGGGAATCAAGCAACTTTGGGTTTTCCATGCTAAACAGTAAGGTTTCAAAAACCTTTCCTTCTACTTAATTACCTGTTTCTGCATAGGAAGGGAAATAAATGTTTTCTTAGGAACAGAAATTTGAATTATAGAAGATGATCATCACTGTGTAAATGAACCTAAAGGAAATCTTTTTCTCATTCCGAGAGCATGGTTCATTCCACTTTCACATGAAGCCTGAATAATGCTGGAAGAAACGATTGATTTTGGGGAGGGGAACTGGGCCCATATGATCTATAATTGCCGAAGAATAGCATATTATGTTCAGAAAAAGATTTATGCCCATCTGAAGGAAAAGCAGTTAATTGTGAATGACCTGATATGGTGTCACACAAGCCCTAGAGAGAAACCAAAAGTTTATATGTAGCATTCCCACATAGAGCATTTATTCATGGGTTAGTATTTTAAACTTTACCTAGTTCTCTTTCACTAGTATGGGTTTACTGATTCTCAATAAATGATTCATGATATAATCCAGGGTTGTTGTTTCAGGCAAAGAACAAAGCAAACTTTCACCATATTGCTATAAAATATGGAGTGTCTCTTATATTTCAGTCTGTGAACTAGAAGATTCCTTCCTTATATTTTGCCATCCACAGGAGAACCAGAAGGGTGGTCCCCTTACACAAAATCTTCATTCAATGTTTCTTTCTCCTGAGTGTGGAGACACACAGCACTTGTCTTTTCATTTTTATTTAAGACACGTTGACTGGTGCGTGGAGGAGCTAACAAGTCGGAAGTCTCAGTCATCTGTGTTTTAGTGATGCAAGGCTGCCGTCCTCGAATTCAGTCATTTCTAAAAGCTCTTTGAAGAGAGTCACTTTGCAAAAGAAGTTAGGTTATGTGAAAGAGGCTATGGCAGATGATGTGACAATAGCCCATCATATCAGCAGGAAGTTTCAGAAGGGAATTGTTCTCATGAAATAGCCATTGAAGAGATTCATTTGTCTCCCAACTCATTGACGTTCAGAGGCACACCAGCTGAGGAAATTGCCACAAAATGTTAGAAGCAAAATAAGATTTTAGTTCATCTCTTTTTCATGGACTTTTCCCCTCACTCAAGGTACTCAATGGAGCCCAGTAGGATTTCACAGCTTTGGGCAAGTGTACAAATGGATTGGAGTATTTGGAGGAGAAGAGCATTCTCCTCATGCTGAATGGGCCGTGGTTATGATTTGGAGGATGCTGAATGGAACTGCAGCGGTGGAATAAAGAAGCACTCTGTGGATGTGTTGGCGACGATGCCGTGGTCTGGGAGAACCCCAGGCTGTTTGGCTCTGTGGTGCTCTTAGGTTAACTGTTGCTTATTGTTTTCAAGAAATCTTCTTAAAAGGGAAATATATGTGACAGATTCTTTTTTAATTACTATATCATCAGTCTCTCATGATATAGCACACTTAGGAAAATAAACAAGCTGATCATCTGTGAAGCTTCTGCAGCTTTAGCAGTAGTCACTTAATTGAACTCATATTCTAGACATTGGCACAATAAAAATAAGCATATATATGATATACACATACACATATATATATATATATATACGCATACATATTCTAAGCCCATTAAACTTAACTCTTTCTAAAGAGACAGAACAGTTTTGTCCTATTTATTTTCTTTGAAAAGTTGAGATCTGAAAGATATAAATGTCAACGTCACACCGAATCTGAGTAGTCCTTCACCCGGGATGTCATTTGAGTGCAGAGAATCAAATAATGCTCCTAACTTGCTGTGGAAAATGTACCCAGATTTGGCTGCCAAGTGTCACATGAAAGCACAGGATTCTGAGAGGATGGGTTGTCATCATGTAGGGGTAATTGTCTTTCTTTATTCACTTGGAAAGTTCCAGAGAGTTTCCTGGATCAATGCAAACAAGTAAAGATTGGTTTACCAAAGTGTTCTGGAAGATCCCAAATGATTTTGAGGGCTTGAGTTGAAAACAACTCAAATTTGTTCTATAGTAAAAAGTGCATAAAACATTTGTTTCCAATCAGTTTTCCAAAGTACAGAAAAAATGGTTATAGGGCCTTTTAGGCACAGTAGCTGTGTCCATGAGAATGTGTACAAGGATGAACCTATAGAAGATCATTCATGAGAAAGAATTGTTCAAGGTCTAGGGGGAAACTTGTTCCAGATGGACACTAGCATAGCATGACAAACACAGTGGAGAAAGGAAATCGAAAGATACACCTAAGAAGCAGAAACTCTATCCTCCAGGCTGAGGCTAGAAAGAGTGTCGGGGATAAGCCAAAAGCCATGGCTGAGATAAGCTGGTGTTCAGGTTATAAATACTGGCTCTACCACTTCTTAGAGTTCACACATGTGTAAAATAGAAATCTTACTTCTTTCATGCAAAAGCACTCAATGCAATAACGCCTGTACATTCCATTCAGCAATCCTTAGCTACAAGTTGTACATGAACTTGGACTACAGACTGGAAATATTTGAAAGCATGCATTTATCCCCAGCTAGCCAGGGTGGCGACCTGCGCTGGGTTCACAAGAGCTGGCTGCACCAATAACTTAAGAAAACGGTGAAAGAAGCACATAACACACAGAAATACCTTTTGCTTGCGGGAATCGGGGATGGCTCTGGACCTTAAAGATCTGTTGCAAAGAGAGAGCTTGCACCTGGATTCTTTATTTTTAAAGGGGGAACACAAAGGGAGGTTCAATGGGATGTTCTTTCCAAATAAGGCAAGGGGTCAGGTTTCAGGAGGTTGAGTCTAGCTTCTTGATGTCTTGTGGTCAGTAGATTGACTGACATCTTGGAAAGCCACACCCATCTCAGACACTGTATGGGAACTCTAGCAGAGCAAGAGGAAAGTGCACCTGTGTGTTGCATGGCCCAAAGAGCCGGCAACCCCAGGCCAGTCCTCCCATACACTCAAATGCTCACAGCTCACACACACACACACTCCATGGCTGGCTGGTGACATGCAATCTTTTTTTAATGCCATGATTCCTTAAGCAATATAGTATAATATTATACTGCATTTACTATATATTCATTATGGTATTTAATCCAGAGATGATTTAAAGTATATGGGAGGATGTGCATAGGTCATATGGCATTTTATATAAGGGGTTTGAATGTCCATGAATTTTGGTATTCATGGAGAGTCCATGAGCCAATCCCTTGCAAATATAGAGGGGCAACTATGTAGTACTGGATATACTCCCTACAACATATACAGTGTCCTCAAAGGAATGCAGACCTTAAATGTTTTCTGATAAAAAAAAAGAAAAGTTTAAAATTTGATATACCTCTATTATCTATGTTGATTTCCTTGATTTTTTTTCTTGAGGAAGATTTCAGAGATAAAAATTTCCTCATGTTGTTTATAGTATCTTGAGAATTTAAAAAGATATTAGAGGTGAAGTATATAATATACCAAGTATAAATAGTGTATCATCTGCACAGTATCTGTAACACAGGGAGGCTCAATTACTATTAAATGATAGATCATTCTTTCCCATGTGGGTCAGGACCATAGATCTATTTCTCCTATTAGAGCTTGAGCAAAAAAAAAATAAAATTTTCTTTAAAAAAATTAAAATGTTCTTTTTAGCCCTTGAAGTGTTGAAAAGACAATCAAGCACCCTTAGACAGACTTTTTTAGTGGGACCTAAAGGATTAGCCAAAATTTGCCAGCGCAAAGAAAATAGGAGTCCAACACCAAGGTGTACAAGCAAGGTGCACCTGATAAATTCAACAGACAACCAGACCTCAAAATATAAACGAGACCACACAGGGACCTGATCCTGGAAACAAAACTGTAGGTGTTTACATCAAAGGAGACTAAGAACTTACACAACCCCATGCGTGCCCTCTCCTCCTTGGAGTTTTGCCATTCCTTCTCCCTTGGCTTCCACCTCCCACCACTGCCCCATGCAGAACACAAGAGATTGTTCTCAAAACCAGGCCAGATTATTCTGCTCCTTTCCAGAGCAGAGATTAACCAATTTCCCTTATACAAAGGATAAAAGGGAGTGCCACTTTTTTTAAAAATTAGCCTTTCATTTTGAAATAATTACAAAGGCACATGAATTATGAGAAATGCATAGCAATCATCTGTATACCTTACCCAGTTTCTCACCCTGGTGACATACTGTAAATCCACAGTGCAACACCACAGACAAGATGTTTGCATTGGTCCACTGCATTTCTAACACCACGAGAATCCTGTGCTGCTCTTTCATTACCATACCCAGCTCCTCTCTCCCCAGCCCTGGCTTCCAACCCTGTCAACCCCTAATATCTTCTCCATGTTTACAATTTTCTCACTTCAACACATGTAAATATATAAGTGGAATTCTATGCAAATGGAATCATATAGTAGGTAATCATTTTTTTTTTCATTTAGTAAAATACCTGGAGTTGCATCTGAATTGTGTATGTGTATGTGTGTGTATGTATATGTGTGTGTGTGTGTGTATCAGTTGTTCATTCTTATGGCCATTACTGTGCCAGTTTATAAGTTACCTGTTCAAGGACATCTGGGTTACTTACAATTTTTGATTGCTAGAAGTAGATCTGCTATGGATGAATATCCATATACATGTACATTTTCCTCAAATTCTGAGGATTGAATCCAGAGCTCCATGCATCTTAGGCAAGTTTTATTCTACCAAGCTATATCCAAAGCCCTTTTTTAAATTTTATTTTGAGACGGGGTCTCACTAAGTTGCCCAAAGTGACCTTGAACTTGCGATTTTCCTGCCTCAGGCTCCCACATAGCTTGACAGAGTTCCTTTCTTCCCTCGTCTGTCCTTCCTTTCTCCTTTCTTTCTTCCTCTCTTTCTCTTCCTTTCTGTGTGTGTGTGTGTGTGTGTGTGTGTATGTGTGTGTGTGTGTGAGAGAGAGAGAGAGAGAGAGAGAGAGAGAGAGCGCATAAGGTTTCGTTTCTCTGGGGTGGATACACAGAAGTGCAATTGCTAGATAATTTGGTAGTTACATGCTGAGTGCAATAATTTGGGTCTGAAATGTCCATCCAAGGCCCTCATGTTAAATGGGTTGGTTCCCAGGGTAGTGCTATTGGGAAGTGGGGACCTCCAGGAGATGCCTAATGGTAGGTGTTGGGTCCTTAGTATGCCCTTGAAGGGAGCGGAGAGAACACAAATGTTCTCTTTCTTTCACTCTTTGCCCATGGGGTGCATAGTTTTCTCTCCAGCATGATGTGCTGCTTCACCACGGGACCAAAAGCCACAAGACAAGTCTCTTGTGGACTGAACCCTTCAAAACTGTGAGCCAAAATAAGCCATTCCTCTTTATGAGTTCATTATCTCAGGATAACTTTCCATACTGTTCGAGAGTGGACAATTTTACGCTGCCATCAGTAATGTTTGTGTGATCCAGTTTCTCCTCATCTCACTCGAGTTTCAGGTTGCATCTTTGTTTTCTTTTGCTACCCATTCTGATGTCTATGTAGTGGTGTGTCTTAGTAGTTTTAATTTGCATTTCCCTAATGACTAACAATATGGGGCATCTTTTCATATATTTATTTGCCAACTATGATCCTCTTTTGTGAGATGTCCATTCATGTATTTTGCCTGTTATTTAATGCAATTGCTTATATTTGGTTTACTCTTGAATTTTGAAAATCAAAATTGAGATAAATGTGCTGGTTCATTTGATTTCTGGTGGGGGCTCTCTTCCTGGCTTGTAGAGAACGAGCTGACTTCTCATTGTGTCCTCCTCCTCATATGACAGGGAGAGAGAGATTTCTCTCTTGCTCTTCTTACAAAGGGACTAAATGAATCCTGAGGACCCCACCCACTAACCCTAGTTACCACCCAAAGGCTCCATCTCCAAGAACAGTCACATAGAAAGTTAGGTCTTTAACATTTCAAATGTTTGTATGTTAGAGAGGGGACACATTTCAATTTACAGTACTATAATAAACCTATGGAATTATTTTTGTGAGTTTGTCAAAAATCAGTTGACCATATTTTGTGCGACTATTTCTAGGTTATCTGCTCCATTAGTCTATGCACCTATTATTCTGATAACACCAGACCAACTTGAGTCGTGAAAGTATAATCCAGCTATTAATATCCGTAGCATGATTCTTTGTTCTTTTGCCAGAACACTTTTTTGCAATTAGGGTCTTTTCCATTTTATATATAGTCTAAAATTAGTTTGTCTATTTGTATCAAACCTTGCTGGGATTTTTATGAGAACCACATTAAATTGTCTTTGTATATAGAAATTATACTTAGATAAGAACCACATTATATCAGATACATCAATTTGGGAAGACCTGACATTGTTACTACTTGACTCTTTCAACTTAAGAACACCACTTATATGTTCATTTATTCACCAGTGTTTCTTAATATTTTTAAATTTTTAGCAATATGAAATCTATGCATGATTCATTAAGTCTGTACCTAAGTGTTTTATTTTCTTTGTAGTGTTTATAAATGGTATTGTACTTTAAACTTTGCTTCCCACATACTTATTTTTAACTTGTGAAAATGTGTTAATTTTATATGTGGATCTCATATTCTGAAACCTTTGTTGAACTTAACGATACACTCTAGATGGAATTTTCTTTATTCGTTTTTATTAGCTTGATTGTTTTTTAAATTGCCTAAAGGTTTTTATGGGCACCTTTTTTGTCACCTTCAAATAATGATAGGTTAATATTTTTCTTTCTAATCTGAATAACCTCTGTTTCTTTTTCTTGCCTTATTGTAGTTTCAAGTATTATGTTGAATAAAAGTGGTAAGACTACATGTTCTGCAGTGGTTTCCAATTTTAGAGAAAATTTCTTCCACTGTTAAGTATGATATTAGTGCTGTTTATAATGTTTAGGAAGTTCCTTCAAATCCTAGTTTACTGACAGTTTTGTTTTGCTTTTTGCTTGTCTGTGTTTTTGGAATTTTGTCTTTTTTTTCTGCATTAAGTAATATAACCATAAAATTTTTCTTCTTTTATTTGTTCATATATGGATTATGTTGGTTGATTTTTCAAATGTTTAACCAGTCTTACATACCTGGAATCAATTACATTTGTTCGTATTTTATAATTCTTATTATACCTTGGTAGATTCAATTTGCTAGCAATTTGTTGATGTTTACAGATGAGTTTATGAAAGATATTGGTATATATATTTTTTTATTTTTTTCCTTTCTTTTTAATAGGTTTTTATTTTGTACTTCCTAGTTTTGATATCAGGATAATAATAGCCTAATAATATGTTGTAATATTTTTCCCTTCTCTTCTATATCCTAGAAGAAATTATTAGTGTTAATTCCATTAAAGTTTGGTGAAATTCTGTATGAAGGTTTTTTGTTTTCAAATTTGGTTATATTGCTTTTCAATTTTATATTTTCCATTTATTTCTTCTCTTATAACTTTTATGTTTTGCTAAAATCTTCCGATTTGCACTTTGTTTCTAGAGGGTATATAATTGCTTATTCAAGCACTTTGGCGAAGGTTTCGCTAAAGTCATTGTCATTCAGTCTCAATATTTAATTTATCTTGGCATTGGTTATGATTTCCCTGTTTTGGGTATGATGAGTGGCTTTTGACCATAAGCTGGACATTTTTGATATTCCATTTAGAGACTCTAGATTCTATCTAATTTTATTGCTTTAACCATAATTCCCACTCCCTCTTTAAGAGTCACCAGGTGTACATGGATGTGCATGACCAACTTTCTTCTGGGTTCTGTCATACCACTGAGGCACATTTGAAGCACTGACCCTCAACTGCCTCACTGCAGAGCAGTAGGATGAGGGTGGAAGGTGACTCCCACATGGCCTGACCAACACCTTTCCTGTAAATTTGGGACACCAAGTCACACTATTTCTTTGCCTCTATTCTGAGATCAGCCCTCTTCTGAATCTCAATACAGCCAGAAAAATAGAAGACAAAGGTTTAATCACATTGCTCTGTGGTTGCAAGCTGAGGGCAGAAGTCAGCCCTTCCCTGGATCCCATAGACACCAGGAATATGGAGAGGGTTACCTGGAGGGAAACTGGCTCAATTGCTCACCAGCACATTCTGCCTTATGAATGATAGTTGGGGTTAAGGCTCATTTCCCCATGGGGTTCCACTAATATTAACATGGGGCTCCACGTGGGGCTGTGCACATATTCTGGTGAGGCCTCTCATGCCTTTGTTAACTATTCCTGGTGCAACTCAGGGCAATGCTAGACCTCACTAGCACTCTCCTGATAGGAGAATCTGAGCATACTTGGATCTGCAGGGTCAGGGATGGAAGATCAGTTCTCAGCTTGGCCACGCCAACACTATTAGGGGAGCAGTTAGGAGCTCACTGCTCACTCCTGGCATGAATGTGGAAGAGTACAGTGTACATCAACATCTGAGTGTGTGTGTGTGTGTGTGTGTGTGTGTGTGTGTGTGTGTGTGCAGGGGTTGGGTCTTGCATACACATTTTCTGTGGATAGGTCTCCCTTTCTCAATCCTGTACCTGAGAGCAGTAGTCTTTTCTTGGAGATTTATTTTATTGATTGATTTTTGACAGTGTCGTACTGGTACTTCTGGATGAGACTTCTGAAGCATCCTGTCTAGGACAACAGAAAGGAAACCATAGAATTCACAACTCCCCATCCTTCGATTTCTGAAATCCTTAGATAGTCCACTTTCTTCTTTGCATCTTTCAGTCTTCCTATACCTTTGCTGTGTTGTATCAAAGATTTTCCACTGTAAGAGGATGTTTCAAATGCTGGTTTGGTAGTCATGACACGTTGCAGGTGTGGGGCACTGGGTATGAGCTGGCTGTACCCCTGGCAAAATCCCATCTAGACTTCTACCTATGGCTGCCTTCCTGGAAAATCATGAGAAAACATTTCTCTTGTGAAAATTCACACCATTTCTTATGTGTTTTATTGTTCAGTGTCAATACTCAAGGACCTAAGTGCTACATAATCTTCATTACTTTATGATTCTATTTCAATTTCAAAAGTGCTTCTCCTATTTGTTTTCTGGAAATCTCTTTTGAAACTTACCAAGTAATTAGTTGATCAGCTTACCTTTCAGCATCAAGTGGTATTTTATCTTAATCTAAAATGTCTTTCACAACAAGGTATCAGTGATGTGATAATTCAATTCAGAAGTCTCCAGAGACTTCCTTACATTATATTTGTCATACAAAAGTGGAGACCTACTCAAGTGGAATGTGAATATCTGTGTTTGGTTATTTTTAGCTCTTCTACTAAAGTATGAATTGAAGACACAACTATGCTAAACATAGCATGTATGGTATATAAAAATGAAGTACGTAATATTTACTATACGAATAATTATTTCATGACATCTGTTTCATGATACATTTAACTTAAAGGTGCAGCTATCAATTCATTTTGAGTGTCAGGTAATAACCACATGTCTGTATCTTTTTAAGTGAACTTTACACTTCTGCTTTCTGTCTCTGTCTCTATCACTTTGTCTTCTTGCCTCTTTTTCTTTCTATCTCCTCCTGTTCTTTTTCTTCTTTATCTTTCTCTGTTTCTGTTTCTTTCTTTACTTCTGCTTTTTTCCCCCATTTTTTTAATACCATGAACCATCCAAGATAAATTTTTAGAATATAATAAATTGCATCATTTTAATATATAATTTTCTTTTGATATTTTGTAGTGGATGAGATAAAAATTAATAATGGCTGAACCACACAATCTGATGTCTTTATAAAAATCCTAGTGGGACTTTGTAAGTATAAGAATTGAATGAACTTTATTAGTCATTCCTTGCATTGGTGTGAGCAGTACCAAGAACTAAGTCTCCTGATAAACCTATCTCATTTAGAAGGCCTATTCAAATTGCAATATATCCTAAAATGCAGTAATTCCTTAGTTTGTTGGCAACAAGAATGTTCTGGATAATCTCTTTGTGGTCTGCATCTTTCCACTAAAGGAGGATAGGACACCTATTGGGGCAGGTATCAGGTATCTGATTGTGATAGCCACCATTACTGAATTGTAGAATTTGAAAATCACTAAGAATTCGGTCTACTTCTTAACATAGCAAAGCAACAGACTTCTAATAAATTGTCTGAAATATAAAGAAAAGAGCTACGCTTAGAGAAAAAAAAAAAAAAAAAAAAAGCCTGACCATACAGACTACAAAGCCAAGGTGTCTGCTTTCAACTCTTGGCTCTTTCTTCCTATATCTGGGACTTTAGACAGTGCTAGGGTAGAGTTTCCTCCAAATTCAAATTTTGAGAACCTAATCTCATACATCCTTGATTAGAACTGGGGAGGGGATCTTTGAATGCTATGAGATCACGAGGACGCAGCTTTTGTGATGGGATTAGTACCTCGTAAAAGCAGTCTGAGAGCTCTCTCGTTCCTTCCACCACTTGAGGACACAACAAGAAGGCACTACTATGAATGGGGAAGATGGCCCTCACCAGACACCAATGCTGTCAGCAATCCCAGTCTTCCCGAATGGTAGGAAATAAGTTTCTGCTGCCTTTAACTACCCAGCCTTGAGGATTTTGTTATAGCAGCATGTACTGATCAAGACGGACAAGTTTTGGTTTTTTTTTTTTTAATCTATGTAAGGTTTTCATATGCACAAAATGATAAACCCTAACATCGTATGGTTGGTATGTTCATCTCCATAAGGTACTTGAACACTGCCTGGCATATAAATATTGGCTATGAATATTTCTGAGGAGAGGTCAACACTAACATGGGTCTCTGGCCCATGTTAAAGTCCATGGGCCAGAGATGTTACCATCCATGCCTGCTAGTGTCGAAACCCAACAAGAAGTAATAGCTATGGAAACTGTGACGGAAGAGGGAGACCACTATTCTGTCCTATCAAAGTAACTGTGCCAGGCCTGTGTCTGTGACTTTTCATCTCATATCTGTATGGAATCTTATCTAGGACGTTTTTACTTGTGCAGTCACTGGACACATACTTATCCCATGGTGCACAGGTAGATTCTGTAGGAAGATTCCAAATGCTCTAGACCCAAACGGTACCTTTAAAGACTTATAGCTAGGATTATAATAAAAAATGGATAGAGTGAAGAAAAGGAGGGAGGGAAGGGGGAGAGAGAGAGAAAGAGAGAGAGAAAGAAAGATCCAGCCTAAGACTCCACTGAGTCTTTACTACCATCCATCCTGCTCAGGAAAATCTACATATATTGTTTACACGAGCCATGCTGCAGTTAGCTTCTTCACTGCTACAAAGGACCCAACCAGAACAATTACAGAGGAAGAAAAGTTTCTTTGCAGGCTCACAGTTTCAGAGGAATTGGAAGGCTGGCGCCATTCCTCGGGGTTCAAGGTAAAGCAGGACATCATGGCAGAAGAGTGTGGCAGAGGAGACAGCTCACCTGGTGATCAGGAAGGAGAGAGAGAGAGAGAGACTGCGCTCGCTCTGCAGATACAAAATACATACCCATCAGCCACGCCCCCCAATGAACCACTCCCTCCAGCCACCCGACACCTGCCTCCAGTTATCACAATGAGCCCCGCCAGGGATTAATTCACTGATGAGGTTAAGGATATACCCCAATCATTTTTCTTCCAAACCTTCTGGCATTGTCTCACATGAGAGCTTTTGGGGGAACAACCCATCTAAGCCATAACATCCATCCATTTTAATCTTCAATATTTCTGTCTTTTTACATTTAGCTAAAACCAGCAAGCCCTTTGCTTCTCAGTGGAAATCTTTCGCTGACTCGCTTCTCTGTTTCTGACCAGCCGTGTGAGCAGGCCTGCTTTAGCCTCTGCAAGCTCTCTCCTCACATCTAGGCCCTCACCGTGGGCTGGTTTCTGGGGTGCATGGTCAAGGGCCCGCCATGCCCATGCCCCCCCCCACCCCGTGTCCCTCCTCCTTCACCTCTGTTCAGTCTCGTGTGCAGGAGGGCTCCACTGGGTTGCCAGCCTGCACCTCATTAGGGGCATTCACTACCCATCTGTAGGTTTTTTTGAGATCCCAGCTGCCCAAGGACACTTTATTAGAAAGATGGGGGAGTCTCTCCAGCAGCCACCTTTGCTGATTTGGCCTAATATTTAAGTGGAAGAGAACGCCCTCCCAGCCCTCTCCCAACACTGCACTTTTCTTCCCCTTTGTGTCCCTTTCATTTCCTTTCCCTGACATCTGTCATCCGAGGCTGGCTGCTGGGCTTGGCTGCCGTGACGTTCTCATTGGCCAGGCGCTGGCTGCCCAAGCTCAAGGGGAGCAGGCCTCCCAGGGCTTGGCATGGAGCACAAGAAGACAAGAGTTTTCTTTCTTTTTTTTTTCTCAATCTTTCATTCCTTTTTACTTTCTTTGTAACTCTTAATGATCTTTTCTTTGTCATAATTCCCATCCCCAATTATGTTCTCAAAAGGCAAGTCTACGCCTATGTACACAACCCAGAGACTGAGTTCTCCTTGTTTTTCTCATGATTGTGCCTGTGAATAACACCCTGAAATTATCAATTGGATAATAGAGCCATGTAGGCCTTCCAAATGGTTGGGTTAAATTGGCTGTGGTTTCGAGGAGTATTATCATTAATAATAATAGTAATAATCCTTCCACCAGTCGAACACTCAATCACAGCACACAAGTGCCCTGCTGGGGAAGTATCCAGGGAGTTGCTGTCTGAACAGAATCCTCGAGTATGGGAGAAAGAAAACACCCAGGGGACCCCATGAAAGGATCCTGTGAACTTTCTTCACCCCTCTGGTCTGTCTTAGAGCCCCAGTTCTTGCACCATATCTCCCTAGCAGTCCCGGCTCTAACGATTCCTCCCCTTCCTGACAGTATTTATTATCTCTAACGCTCATTTATCACTGTGCAATGCTGCCTAAGACGGTTATTGATCTTTTAATGTGTGTCCCGTCCCTTCTACCTTTATCTTTCTGCTTCACCCCAGTTCTAGTCTTCTCCTCCTATAAGACTTGGGTTTATCAGAAGAAGGTACTGTCTCTCAAGCTTCTTATAAGTTGTCTTCATTAACCCAACCACTCTCCTCCTCACCTACCCATCCACGGAGGGTCTGCACTCCAGAAAACACATGATACGCTTCGTCCATCTTGATGACACTACTAATAATCTGAGCGACATTTACTGTGGCCTAGTTCTGTGCTGAGTGCAGTGTTGAGTCTGAACATTGGCCAACATTCCTTAGGTTATAAAATTTGTTGATTCTATGGAAGAGACGACAGTTCCCCTAGACTTCAGACAATGTAACTCAAACTTAAACGGGTCAATTAAATGTCTCAAGATCATGTGCAGGTTGAGCATCCTTCATCAGAAAATCTAAAATCCAAAATTTTCCAAAATTGGAACGGCTTTGGGTGCTACCATTTTACCAGGACTGGAAAATTTCACACCTGGCCTCATGGGATGGATGCAGTCGAAACAGAAGGATTCTGAAAATAAAATCACCTTTAGATACTGCATATTTAGATTTAGGTCTTATCTTCAAGATATCTCATTATGAAAATGAAAACAGTCCAAAATTCACACAATCTGAAATTCTCCGGGCCCCAAACATTTCAGACAAGAAATAGTCGTACTCTTTTCAAGAGTAAATTTTAGCACCGATCCAAAGTGAAATGCATAGTTCCTACCCACCATCTTTATTCTTTTGAAAACCATAAAAGGAGTGTGTCAGATATATTCTCTCTCAAAAGGTGCTGGTATATGCATCATGTCCCTCTGCCCTTGACACCGAAAAGCAGAGGACAGGGCAAAATGTGAAGGGGAACATGACCTTGTGTATCCAGGAGTGGGAAGTCATTCTGAGACTCCTTGGGTATCAAGGCAGTCATTGCGTGGTAGCCACTGTTCCCCTGGTGCTGTTTGAGGGATGGAGGAAGAAAAACAAGCAAATTCTCTTTTTTTATGATGTTTAATTCAGTAGGTGAAATGACCTCAGTTCAAAATGCGTCCTGGCTCTGTGCTGTGCAGAGCTGGCTGTGGAGGGAACAGAAATATCTTTCCCTTCCCTTGACACCGTTTCTTTGATTCATCTGCTGGGGTTGGCACTGCCCTGCTTCTGAACCTGTCTGTGCACTGACTCAGAGACTTTCTCAAGTTCCTGCAAAGCAACTCCCAAGCAAAAGTACTTCCTTAAACAGTATTTGCATCAGTGTGATCGTTTCCAATACGTTCTTCTAATATGCAATGCCTCATAGGTGTGCCAAATATTCTCGAAATTCATTAAACTACATCTTTTTCCTGCACATTACTATGGGTCCTTGATTACAAGATGTTTCCTTTTGTTGTTGTTTAACGCAGCACAGTGGTGGATATCATTCTTCAGCTCGTCTTGTCTTCTGTTATCTTCAGCTGTGCTCTGCTGTCATTTAATTGCACATATTATGTTGTTTGGGATCTATTGTTTAACAAGAAGGGAATTGACCCTTTAGCCATTACCTAGTTATTGGGGCCAACCGAATTACTCCCAGAATTTTTTTTGAAATATTTTTATTTATTTTAATTTAATTTTATTTATTTATTTTGCAGCTGTAGATGGACAGAATAGAATGCCTTTATTTTATTTGTTTATTTTTATGTGGTGCTAAGAATTGAATCCAGTGCCTCACTCATGCTACGCAAGCGCTGTGACACTAAGCTACAGCCCCAGCCCCCTTAAAATTTTTAATGCTGGTAACATTGAACTAATAAGGGCTCCTGGTCTGTCATTTTCTCTTAGATGTTAAATGATTGAAATTAAATACAATATGATTGTGTCATTTGGGGTGGTTGACAATATCTGCCACTAATTCCTCACGACTTCCCTATTGTTCGTGGGGTTTTTCTTTGTTTTATTGGCATTGCTGGTTTTCACTGTCTGATGGAAGTTTCTGGTTTGCTGGGATTTTTTTTTTCCTTCCTTTTCTGCACCTACAGACTTACTCCATCATGTCTTCAGGGGAGCCTGACATGACTGACCAATCACAGTTCCTCTGGCAATGGGGGATTTGTTGACATTCTCTACCAACCCCATTGCTATTAGGAATCAGGAACTCGATTTCAAGCTCTGGCATTCTCAGAGTTAAGCTGCATTGAAAAGGTGAAAAAAATAAACAAATAGGAAAAATTTAGAGATTTAGAATAAGAGACAATTTGTAACAATAAAGCAATCCTAGTCCCCATCAATCATTTCAAACATGTTGTCCATCAGAGTTACACCAGGAGGTGCTTCTCCTTTCAGAAATTGCTGAATGGGTTTCTCCTTTCAGCTCCCTAAACTACTCATGATGATGCCAGCCAATAAATATATTGTTATCCTTATTGTGTTCCTGATGATCATTATCCTAAAGTTAGTTACACGGCAAAGAAAACTCTTGCACATAAGGAAACTTTAAAACTCCGGCGCTGTTTTCGTGGTTTTAAAACAGAAGTCAAACCAGTTATTTGGAATTTCTTTGTATTTGTCAGCAGTGGACTCAAATTTCACGGTTTTGGAGAACTAGATGCCTTTTAAAGAGTTACCTTGATTGATCATCTTTTACACTCTAAATTGACAATTCTCCAGCCTCTGATAAAAGAGATCTTTCCCTATGTGACTTGTACAAACACATCTTGTAGAGACACCCATGCAGACGCTAAACAAGGACCTTGATCTTCATATATGGGTGTGAATGTAGATAAAGTGCAGGACTCTACATTCGTGTGTACACATACATACACACATATACACACACAAAACACAGCACTTGGACACCCATCCTGATTGGTTTAGCCTGTTTTCTGCCACTGAGTTTATAAGGATATTTTCAGACTTGTCCAAACGTTTGATTTTTTTTGTAATTATGGTTGGGTTTTTCTTTTATCTTGCTCAACATGGAAAATAAAATTGTGATTTAGATAGTTTGGTCCCAGCGGTCCTGTCTGCGCTCAGCAAATGGTTCCATGTCGCTCCCTGCATCACAATATGGGAGCCACTGAGCCAGGCAGCAGCTAATCCTCTGAGCCCGTTAATAAGCTTAGGAGCACGTTCATTGAAGGCTGACGCGTTAGGCACAAACAGGGAGAAAATATCTACTGGGGGAAGCTGAATTGGTTTTAATCATCTGCTAATCACCAGTAATGAGACCTACTCTGGGGAAGAAAAGAAAAACAGATAGTCAGAGGGAGGTTTTGTTCTTCACAGCAGAGTAACACGGAATGAGAGGGCAGCTGTTATTAGGAAAGAAAGGATGGAAAGAAAGAAGGGATTTGGCCAGAGCAGATGAAGCCTCCTCTGCGGCACTCTGTTTTGTTAGCTGAGTGCTTCTTTCATTCAGCCCCTGAAACTTCAGATCTCGCAGGCTCCCTGACAGCCCACCTCCACGATATTGCTTCTTGAAGAAAGGACTAACTTCCTTCCCATCATCTGGCCCTTCCCTTGGGCTCCCCAGCATTCGACCAAAGCACTTTGCATGGTATCTTCACTTGAGGAGAAAGGGAAAGGAAATGGCCAGAGGAGCTACTGATTGCTGTAAAAATCTTTTTAAAAAAGTAGGGGTGGGGGGGTGGGGATGTGGACAGGAGAGGAGGTGTCAGAAAGCTAGGCAGAGAGTGTTGTGATTCCCTTTTATAAGAGGTGAGGCCTAACAAGGAATCCATCCCAAAATGGTCAGTCTTGACCAAAAAAAAAAAAAAGAAAAAAATGGCAGGTGGTGGTCTTTTTAAGTCCTGGAATTGTGTTTCCGGAATCCCACATGTGATGATGACGTGGCTGCCATTTTGGTTGTTGTCATTTTATAGACCTTTCCTTTCAAAGCTCAGAGTCTTGCAATGGCTAATGATATAACTATTGAAAAGTTAGGAGCACTGTTCTTCATGCGGAGAAGTTGATAACAAGCTTGCTTCTAGAATGTCTCCAGAATAATCCGTCTATACACAAATGACTGAACTAGTACAGTAGGTTTGCTATCTACCCTCGAGTTTGCTTTCTCCAAACCCTCTCGTGTGCTGGGCCAACAGAAGACCCCTAAAGTACAGCACATGAGACCTGCTCCCACCAATACCTCCATTCCCACCTCAAGATTCCTCAGCAGCTCTCTGTTACCTTCATATTGAAATCTAAACGCCTTGTCCTTGGCTTCCAGCTCCTTACCCTCTGGTCCAGTCCCTCCTTCTCGTCTCCTGGCCTGTATTTCTGCCTTGGTGCCTTCTACTTCTGCCAACAAGGGGACTTAATGTTCCCTGTGTGGTCTGGCCTTCCCCCAAGACGGTTGTGAGTGCTGAGCTCTCTCGTGCATCCTTGGCCAAATGCTGTGTCTTTTGATTGCACCAATGTTTAACAATGAGGAAGAGTGTTCCTCTAGCCTAAAATCCTCCCCCTTCTCTCTGGCACCAATCATGTTCTCTAGGGTCATGGTAATCCCTATAAACTCTCCAACGCCAGGGTAGTGATGTTCTTCCCTGCATCCGCCCTTCCACACTCTGCAAAGCACAGCCTTGCACATAATCAAATTCTCCATAGGCTGAGATAGAGTGGATCTTAAGACTATTAGTGCAAGAAATCAAGTTCAGACATTAGCGTTGCTATGGTTTGGATAGGAGTTGTCTCCCCCAAAGCTTCTGTGTCAATGCAGGTCTGTTCAGAGGTGAAATGATGGTGTTATGAGAGCTGTAACTTCATCCGTCTATCCTAGTTTGAAAGGACTCCTGTGCGAGGTGGTAACTCTGGGTCACTCGGGCGTGGCTGGAGACGTGGATCGCTGGGGGACATAAGCTGAAAGAGTTCTTCTTCCCTGCATCCCTCCCCCCTCTCTCTGCACTTCCTGGCCACCTTGGCTTTCAGCTGCCATTCCCCTCTGCCATGAGGTTCTGACTCACCTCGAGCCCAGAGTAATGGAGCTGGCCAACCAGGAACAGAACCTCTGAAACCGTGAGCTGAACATAAACCTTCCCTCCCCTAAATTGTTATTGTCCGGTCTTGTTAGCCGCCCTATATATCATTTCAACAATAGGCAAAATGTTAGGATAGGAAACATGAGAGTTAAACTAAAATGGAAAACACAAAGCTAATGGTCAGCCTTCCCCGAGCATCTGAGTCACCATTTCATAAACCTCTCATGTGGCCCACCAAGGGCTGAGGGCTCCCTGGCTCGGGGACTGTCCAGATGAGTACTGACTGCTCTACTTAGGGAAGTTTATGGTCTTGGAAGGGAAGAAAACTTGCAAAAACAACATCATCATCATCATCATCATCATCAACAACAACAACAACAAAAAAAAGATAGCAAGCCATTAGCCCTGCACTAACTGCAAATGCCCTGGAAGGACTGAGGTGAGATCCGCTCTAGTTAAAGTTTGTAAGGAATTGTTCAGGACAGAAGGTGACCTATAAATCCTAGTCATGGGGGAAAGCAAGAGATTTCCATGAAAAAGACAGTGAGGAAGGAATTCCAAATAGAGGAAATGGAAATGTGACAGCACCTGGAGATGTGCCAGGCAGTCAGCTTATTGGCGACAGGATGAAAAGTCTGGTGTGGGTAGACAGGGTGTCTGAGGCCATAATCATGAATCCAAAGAAGTAGACCATGGATATGGTCCTAAGCCTGTGATGAGCAAATTGAGTGAGGGGAAAGATGTAAAAGCAAGTGTGCCTACTGTTTGGATCATTGCCTACTGTAACTCTGCTGGATTCTGTGTTCTAGGAAATCATGTAGGTATCATCCCATCATATGTTTTGAGAAATCCATGTGGGTATCATCCCATCAAGGGGGCAAGCCCATTGTCCCAAGCCTGGAGGTTGTGAAGTGTGGGACTCTGCATTGGTGCATAGTGAGCCCTCAATATGTGTGAGATTATCATCATTATTGCTAGTATTTATTTCCAATACTAAGACAAGTTGCTAAGGAAATTACCTACATTCATTCATTTAAAAGGAGGAAGTTCTGGTCCAGAGAGAAGAGGTGACTTGCCAAAGGTGCACAGGTCGTTGGTGTGATGCCTTTGATTAATTTAGAACTTTTCAGAGGGTTCTTGCATCCATGATCTCAGATACAAAGAGAGTGGGGCGGCTATGGTCTTTGACATGCAGATAATATACTCAATACTTTGTGCTAATCAGAGACAGAGATAGAATTTGAACTCAATTCTTAGGCCAGTAACATATCCCTTTGGTCCTAGTCAAGGTATAGGCATCCATTCAGTAACTAAAGGGTAAGTCCTATTGAAACCAAATATTGATGTTATGGCTATTTCCGTTATCAAAGATTTTTGAGTGACTTATAAAGATGAGCATTTAAAACGAATTTGAGAGAAGCAACCTTTCAATGCTGTGATAAAACCAAGTTGGCTAGACTGAGTGTCCTAGGACTAAGTTTTTTGTTATTACCAAGACGGATTGCTAGGTCAAGGCAGATGTCTGCGCTCAGATGGCCTCTGCACAATCACATGGCAAATCTGGAAACAATTCAGAGACATGGAGGTGACTTTCCCAGAGTCACACATCAAGTGTTTGCAAGCTTGGAGCCAAGATTTTCTCCTTGACACTGCAGCTCATGCCTGCATAGAAAGAGACAAAGGCGAATGAGGGTACCACCGAGCACACTGCACGCTCAGGAGTCAGAGAGATGCAGGTGAGAAGCACCTCCTCTGCAGGAAGGACCCTGTGATGTAGAGAACAGGAGGACTGTCCAGAGCACGTTTACACTCTGCACTGAAAGAAGCTGTCCAGAAAAATACAGATCGGGGGATCCAAGGGCCTTGGTTTTGCTCTGATATCAACCAGTTAGTTTTTGCATGTGTCCCTTAAATACCCCGCCTCAGCTTCCTATTCTGCAAGATGGTGATAAACAACAAGGGTTCTGCCCATTGGTGCTGGGCATTGTTGTTGTGAAGCTGTGATGTAATCCTGCAAAGAAATAGTAAAGGTCAGCCTGAGGCAAGGGCAGGTGGTGGAAAGTCTGATAAGAATCCTCACCTGTGATGCAAAATGAGCCAAAGGAAAGCAGAAAGGTCATGTTCAACAGCCCTTGAGTGAGACAGCAGAGGTGGGGTCCGGAAGGAGCTTGACCCTAGGTGAGAACCGGGCACAAAGACCAGGTCTGCCAGGGTCCAGTCAGGTCCTTACCTTGCAAACTGGAGGTGTCTCTGGAGGGTTGAAACTGGAGACAGGAACATGAATTTCAAGTCTTGCCTTAGAAATATTTCTTAGGCAATAATATCGACCATGAACTTGAAAGAAGCAACACAGAAGGCAATGGTGAGGAGCCTTGAGGAAGACTCCTCCTAAGGCACCATGGAAATAGAGGGAACGGGCAAAATTGAGAGCAAATAAGGAGTCTCAGTCTGCAGGCGCTGCTGAGTGAAGGATATGACTAACTCCCAGATTTCTGGTTAAAACAATAGGCTGGATAACAGTGCTTCTGTTGGAAGCCTGGGTTGGTGCTAGACGAGTCTATTTTCCATTGCTGTGACAAAATATCTGAGGCTGGATATCTTATAAAGAAAAGGATTTATTTTAGTCCACTGTTTGAGAAGCTAAATGTCAATGATCAAGTGACCCCTGGAGTGAGGGCTTTCTTGGCTACATCACATCCTGGAGGATGGCATCATGCAACAGAAACAGAGAACACCTGTGAAGACAGGAAGCCAGAGAGTAGGGCATGTTCTGCCTTGTTCATATATACAATGTGTGTGTGTGTGTATGTGTGTGTGTGATGGATACAATATCTTTATTTTATTTTTATGTGGTGCTGAGGATCAAACCAGTGTCTCACCTGTGTGAGGTAGGCCCTCTACCACTGAGCCCTCTGCCTTGTTCTTTTACAACAATTTACTCTTGAGAGAACTCACTCATTCCGTGAGACCATCATTCATTCCTTCAGAGAAGACGTGTCCCCAGTGACCTTATTACCTTGCACTAAACCTCACCTCATGACGGTTCCATAAGCTCCTCATACAACCACGTTGATAGCCAAGGGGCTGGATATTGGATCTTTAGGGGACAACCCACTTCCAAACCATGGCAAGTGTAACACAGGACTAAGTCTCAGACACCCTGGAGAAGGAGGGTAACACTCTTGAAGGGAATGAGGTCCAGGACAACTTGAGTTTCGATCTGTTTTTGAGCACCCCCTCAGACATGTATTAAATAATGATGTTAAGCAGAAGAGCTTGTTAGGTAACGAGCACCCTATAACAGAGGCATGGTTTGACCACGATGATGTGGCAGAGGTTGGGGATAAGCCAGGGACTGCCACGGATTTCCAGGTAAGCCTTCCAAAGGAGGGGGTTCCAGGTGGGCCATCATGTACCCAGTGCATGGACAATGATGCGAACAGGGAAGAGAATGAGATGGCAGTGGGATCCTGTGCATAGTAAGGAAAGAGATTTGGGAAAGAAACAGTCCTGCAGGACAACATGATTAAAACATATGGACGTGGAGGAGAGGGTGACTTTGAGGAAGGATGGCGGAGAGGTAAGAGGAGGATTCCCTGTTGGTGAAAGTGTGTTCACAGCAGGTGTCCACCTCAAGTGTATCCTCAGTGAAGCCAAAGGATTCATTTCATCTCAGTAAAATGCCTGGATCCCTTGAGGTGCTTGATGAGCTTTGAGAAAAGGAGCTGGAACACCACATCATGTTCACTCGGGTGGGCCACCTTAATGGCCTTCACACATTCTCTCCATTCTGTTCCCAATACATCTAGATCCAGAAAAGAGAGTCCTTGAACCAGCGATTCAGTGTTTCCAGAACCTTTTAATCATACTCTGCGTCCTGCGACCCAGGAGACTTCTCATAGCAGTGTTCATGGTGGGGTGAGTTACAGTCCTGTCAGTACGGGTGTTATGGTTTGGATATGTTGTGTCTTCCTAAAACGTCGTGCTTGAGACAAGGCAAAAAGGATCAAAGGTGATGATTAGACTATGAGAGCGGTGACCTGTTCAGTGGATTAATCCACTGACAAGGGTTAATTGTGTGGTACCTGCAGCTGGAGGAGGTGGGTCACAGGTGGCATGTTTTAGGGATTTATATTTTTTTCCTTTCCTTGTGTTTTCATGTCCCTGCTGGTTTTCTCCACTGCACTCTTCCACCATGATGTTCTGCCTCACCTGTCCCCAGAGCAAAGGACTCAGCCATCTGTGGACTGAGACCTCCAAAATTATGAGCCCCAAATGAGCTTTTCCTCCTTTCATATTGTCCTTGTCAGTTCTTTGGTCACAGCAGTTAAAAAAAAAATGATTAAAACAATGGGTATACATGTGCTTAATGGGTTGAAGTGACACATACAGAAATGGAAATTATTCGAATATTTTTGAAAGATGGAGAAATAAAATACACACTGAAGTTCTATTTAATTAATGACCACTTAGCTTTACATATTAAATGTAGTTCAACCCACAGAAAAAATAAATATATATTTTCTCTGGCTTTTTCTTCCTAAATGGTCTCCAAGCAAAACTAGGTAATAGAAAGTAGAAAACATAAATTTTAGAGTCAAGTATACTGAATGCCTAAAGAGTAACTGTGTGTTTGTAGGCAATCTGTTTGTCTTCTCTGAGCCTCATTTCCCTTCCCATTTAACAAATAATCAAATGCCAATGTCTAATCTGTAAGATTGTGCACTGTGTTCATGATGGAGGAGATAACCATCATTACCTTCTTACTCTTCCTATCAAATTTAGGTAGAGTCATGAGCTACATGGTTGGTTAGCAATAAATGAATTTAAAAGAAATACAGAATGCAGTTAGTAGAAATAGTTACTTATGCAGTTTTATAAAGTTGGATCAAAAAAGGCCAAGTTGTGCTGTAGTAACAAAATAACCCTGAACTCCATGGTTTAACGCCACAAAAACATCTTTTTCTTGCTCCTGGTACATATTGAATTTGATTCTACCCAGTGATTGAAAAAACCAGGAAATGTGGGCTCTCTCACCTGGTAAGCGGTCTCATCTGAATTCCAGGACTTCCATCCATATAACAGGAGAAGAGAAAGCTGGACGACCTCACACCTACTCTTCAATGCCGTGACTCAAAACTGACACGTGGCATTCCCACTCAACCAAGCTACATGCCCCCCCCCAACAACAGAGCTGTGAAAAACAGGGGAGCCTATGACAACTTGGTGGGCAAGACATTTCTCTGCTAAAATGACACAATGACATAAGAGGTTCCCTGAGAACTGCAGATACCATACGTGGGGACCCTAACTTAGGACATTGGATGTAATCTCTATCTCACGGAGAACTTTGGAAACTCTAGATCGACTACATGCTCACTCAGTTCACAGTGAAAGGAGATTTCTGGAGCGTGCACAGATGAGCTTGCTCCCTTTGCTGGGCTTAGAATAAAAAGGGTGACTTGCTTCTGAGGCTTTCTCTAGTTCTGAAGCCGCCTCTGGAGTCACCCGGGAAGAGTGACCATTGTCCACAGACCCCCAGCCTTCCCTTGGACTCCCCATTTGTCTCCTCCGCTTTTCTCTTCTCACTGCGAGTGCATCTGCCTCTGTATTTTATCTTTCTGTCTGTCAGGCTGATTAGCATACTCTGACAGATTAAAAGGCGAAGGTCAAACCAACAAACCCCTAAAGAAATACTGCTAATTATTGTCATAGGTTTTTTAAATACTTTGCTCTTCAAAGAATTTAACAAGGAATAAAATTCAACTTTATATCCCAAGGGATGTTTTAATATTATATTAAAATATAATTCCCCCAGCTTTCTGTATTCCAGGCTGAAGGGGTGTAATGAACTGGTCCACGGGGTCAGGAGGCATCGTCTCCTCTCTCAGTGAGTTTCTTCTAAGTTGACAAAGTGGCAAGCCAAGTATTACAGCACTACCACGAAGCAGTCCAGGGAGATAGGATTGTTTTGGCATCCATACAGAAATCTATCCCAGAGTTAGCATCAAGACAGGAAGTATAACTCACAGTGGTTAGAGCACAGATGGATGCTACAATACGCAGGACCAGCTCGGATTCTGGTCTTTTGTGAACTGGGAGACAGCATGGTTATTTATTCTCCCCGTGCCTCAGTGTCCTGCTGCATCAAAGGGGGGACTTGGTAATATTTGTACCTAACTTATCAGGGGGGTGGGAGACTTAAAGGAATGAATTTGGAAGAGTGCCTGGAATTGTGGGCTGCTCACTAGCCATCCTTCCTTGGTTAGCCACTTTGATGCTCTAAGTGCACACACAGTATTGTTGGATTTCTAAAGAACAAGTCCCCTGGAGGGTCCGTGGAGGTGCGATTGTTAAACCCCATCTACTGCAGGTCAATCATTTCATGGCTACTGGCTGAGCTCCATTAGTACCATTCTTAGTCATGTCCCTGCCCGGTGGAGACAGTGGGGGCTGAGACCACCGAGGACAGAGTTGAGAATGGACATGTGCCAGTCTCTGTTTTATTTTTAGAATCAATTTACAAGATGATAACTGAGTCCGTTTTATTGTACAGCCCCTCCGAGGACTGCACAGTTTGGTAAGGACAGTGACTTGCTTCTGAGTCGCTTAAAGTCATGGTGGGGGGGTGGGGTGGCAGAGGGGTTGGAGGAGGAGTTTGTGGAATAAGTAACAGGGAAAGAGACAGGAGGGAGGGGGAGAAAAGAGGGCTAGAGAGCACTAAAACCTCGAAAGCTAATTATTCCACATATTTGGAGAGATCAAGACAGGATAGCCTCCAAGTAAGAGCCGTGGAAGCTCAAAAAGGCTCCGGGGAAGTCGTTCACTACAGGTGAAAGGCCAAATTACCAGATCAAGTGGCTACATTATCAAAAATTATTCTATTGATTTCAGTGAGATGCGTTTCCCCGAGATGATTACCGCCGTCTGAAACCTCCTTTCCTGCTGATTTGGAGCATGCGGCACAGGCTGCGCGTCTCAAGTTGTTCAAGATGCGTGCGCGCGAGTGTGGGCAAGCAGGGTCCTCCTGCAGCGAGTCTGTCGGAGGAGCAGGCAGGGCCGCAAGGATCTGAGGGCCCGTGTCTCTGCCACTGTTGAGAAATCAGGTGCCACGGGGGATTGTTTGCACAGGGAACTTTCAGAGTTGTGAGTTTCCCTACAAAGGATTCTACCTTGGGGAACAGCTCTGGTGAGTCACGGGAACCTTACAAACTCCTGTGGTCAAGACCAGAGAGCAGAATGACAAAGCATTTGACCTCACACCTGAGAGTCTCATAGCCCCGTGGGGACACATTGGGATCTGATTTTAAGAAAGGTAAGGAATGGGAAGGCGGATGCTTCTGACTTCTTTTAGATTACAAACTAGTCTCTATTTCTAAGGAATATCGTAAGAAAAAGAACATTTGATAGAGCAACAGTCCATCCAAGTAAAAACTGGAAAAGACTCCTCTGAGAAGTGGATTCCACTTCCTAAGAGAATGAAATGTTCTCCCTGCAAGTCTAAATACCATGCCATCTTCATAATTCCGCTAGATTGTCCCCTAAGAATGACTTATTGGGGGGTACAGAGATGGACGGACAATTTCCACTTGCCAGTGGAGAAGTGGTGTAATGAATTCAGTGTATATCCTCTCTCCTCAAAGCATCCAACTCGCCTGCCTGCTTCCTGGCTCCTGTTCTTACATTCACAGTTGGTTAATGTAAAACCAGGCTGACACAGAGCGTCTTGCAGTCTATGTTTGAACCAGCGCCAAGAGAAAGCACATTTCTGGTGTTGGTGAACTTCCACCCCACATGGGCCTGGAGAGCGCTATTGTGCCCCTGAATAAAGCACCCGGGCAGGGAGGTGCCGTGGAACTCTAAGCCAATTATCCCTGCATTCGCCCTCCACTGGCCTCCTCCTACTTCCTGGGACTCCTCAAACTGATGCTGAACATATTCAAATCTCCCCCTAAAAGGTTTAGTCTAGGTTGCTTCTTCAGTCCTGTTTGAACATTAAATATGCAAATAATCATCATTACACTTCTAACAATTACACATGTTTGCGAGCACGGTGTCAAGTGCTGGCAGCAGAGTAATCATTTGTAAAGACAAATATTCCATTCCAAGAGATGTCATGCTGCTTAGAAAATTCTTTTTTTGTATTAGTAGCCACACTGCTGCTTCATAAAGTGTGCACATGAACGTGACAGTGCTGCCAATAGCTGCCAGGCCCTTCCCCTCTGCAGAACAGGTGCCAATCACCCATCCCAGGCAGCAGAGGAGGACTGGCCTCACGTTGCAGAGACCCTGAACGGGTCTCTGGGTGGAGGAAGCCACTCGCCCATTCTGGGGGATCCCAGATCTGCTTCTCCCTCCTCTGGCCGCCCCCCACTTCCCTTGCTGTCCCTCCTCTCTCTGGGGGGCCTCAGAATATTTTAATTCTCGATTTCTGACTATATTATCATGAGTTTGTTACAGATGGATTATCATTTGTGGCTCAGAGGTGACATGGGAAACTACTTGGAACCACAGGCCTGGTGTCGTAGCACCACGGGATCCTTTTCTGAATGTTTTTCTCCCCCCTCCCCCAGCCATCCCAACACACACACACGCACACACGCGCACACACACACTTTCCCCTTGCTCTCTGCCTTTCTCCAGTATTTTTGCGTATTATGGATAATTGTCACCATATTTACTTTTATCGCATCCAAAGTGGCGGCTTAGAGGGGCCTGGACTTGAGTCCCCACTAATCTTGCCTTCCCCCAAAGTAGGAAAATCCCAAGTCTTACAGGGGCCAATTGATAACCCTGGTGCTTCTTTTCCATGAAAGACGGATGGCTGTGGCAAGCTTGGGAGACTGTAGATAATAGGATTGACTTGGTACTTAAATCTCAGTGAACCAGGACAGCATAAGTAATTAGTGAATTGGATCCATCCTGGGGTGCTAATGATGGCTGAGTCTGCCCCCACGCCATTCTGAAAACGGCAAGAGGCACATCCATCTCCAACAGATAAAAACCAAGGGGACACTGCTCACAGACACCATTTATTCCTTCTTTAGTGCACAATTTATCCTAGAAGGGGAAAAAAAAATCTAATTTTCCTCAAGCGATACCCAGAAGACCAAGTGACCACACTCCCACCAGAGTTCATTTTGATCACAATACTGCCGCTGTTTTTAATTAAGAAAGGCTAATTAAGAGAAACTCTACATTTATCTTCTTATCTACTTGTCAGCACAGACTCTCAGACATTACCTATATTTGTTTGCAATTTGGTTACTGGCTTTCTATCAGTGAACCAGAGAAGATGCTTCGTGTGTATCAAAGTGGGTGCCGCAGGAGGATTTGGAGAGTGTTTTTAAGAGTTTAATAACCAGGAAGACAATGTTCAGCATATGAGAACTCAGTTTACACACACACACACACACACACACACACACACACGCTCGCACGTATGTAGAACCCTGTTCCACTGTGCATCTTCATGTTTTCTCTTAATTACTCCACGTGCCAGGCATTTGTGAAGAGACCAGCTTTCTCTCTCGTTTTTCTTTTTACCCAGAGTGATGGCACTTTATCAGGATAATTTAGATAAATGGCTTTTCATGGAGTTCACTTATCCTTCCAGCAAACATGATCGACAAAGAGCCAGGAGAGACGAATGACATTGCATCTTGATCACACGTCTGTTCTGCCCAGCGAGGAGGCTCTCAAGGTGGCCAGGTTCCTTCTATTTTTTTCTTCCATCGGATTGGATTTGATCAACACTTCCAACCATGAAAATGACCACAAAGTACACTTTTATTGAAATGATCAGGAAGCCCAAAAATGAAAGTGAAGTTCTCAAGCGAATACATTTCGACCATCAAAGATGCCAGCTGGACAGTTCCCATGTGGGTTGATCAGAAGTCCAGCGGGTGGAGTGTGAGACTCCTTTCCCTGGCTTGGTCATGGAGAAGGGGTGTTGAAGCCAAAAGCCATCTTCTGCTTTCTCGTAAATTTTCTTTTTCGTAATTGTCTTCTCCATCCCATCCAGTCCTAATTCTGTTGTCTTGTGGTGTGAATTTGCCATTTGTGATTCTGAATGTCTTGATGTTTGACCCCTCAGAAGACACACTTGGGTGCCTGGTGAACACTCTCACACACCAGTGTGTTAGCACATCGAGGGCAGATTTCCCCTGAAACTTTCCTTAATATTTCATATATGAAAAGAAAGCTGATTCGGTGAAAACTCCATTTCCCATCACAATAGGCCATTGATTAGGCATATTTAGACTTTGGCAGGATGAAAGAGGACAGGGCCTCACTCAGAAGAGAATGGAGTTCATGGTGAGGGAAAAGTTCAGTTTCTTCCTGGCTCCCACTAAGTTTGGATTTGAATTTCTCCTAGATCTAGATTTTTCTGAGTTTTAGTTTGACTACGACTTGGCTTTTATGTTCCAAGTATACCAACCCATATTATATTATTATTTCATGTGTAATATGAATGTGTCTGTCTGTCTCTGTTGAGCAAAGGAAGTTTATGTTGCTCATACAAGTTTGCTGAGAAGCCCTCTGATGTGTGTGATAAATGTGAGTGTGATATTCATGCATATTGATTGAAACAATTCTTCTTCATCAATACATAGTTTCATTGTAACAATTTGTTATTTCAATTCATTCTTACCAAGGAATAATGTAGACTGACATAAAAAAACACTATTTTTTTTCAGTAGCATTCCTATGTACATGTATAGTCATAGTTCTCATTGTGCCACCACAAAAAAACTAAAATATATATCTAATATTATTTGGGGAGAACTGATAATAAGTTCAAAATGTTATATTTAAATTTTAAAAATAGCACTACACAGAGAAGAACTCAAAAGGAAAAAAAAAATACATTTATTTCTTCTTTGAAAAAGTGGCACTACCATAAGATATTTTGAAAGATAATTTATATACTCCCATTAGCTAAGAAAACTATTTATATTTTTAAAAAGTTGCAAGATATCAAAAGCAAATATCTATGGTCATGTATCCTGTAATGGCTGGGAAGTGTGCAGAGGGATGCGCCATTAGCCAGTCCTTATGCAAGCATCACAGAGAGCACTTACACACACCATGACAGCTCTGACCTCACTGGGGGATGTGGTTTAATGGGACCACCACGGTATAAGTTGTTCTGTCCCTGACAGAAACATTAGTAAATGGTACATGATTCTGCTTGCATATGACTGCAAGTTATGGAAGATGGCAGATGTTGCCTGTCTGGGGCCAGGGTGTGAACCTAGTGTCACTACCCATTAGCTATATCCTCTTCGGTAAATTTTGTCACATATCTGTGACTTAACTTTTCCCACAAACTGGGGTATTAGAAGTACTAATCACAATGGACTTTGGTAGGTTTAATTCAGTTTACCCACGTAAAGTGTTTAAATAGCCCCTTTCTACATAAAGTGGGGGGGGGGGAATCAATGGTTTGTAGGAAAGTTGTATCTTATTTAAAAAGATAATTTTTCCTATGCATAAAGGATTTTATATTTCTAACAAAACAAAACAAAAACAGTGATTTCTGAGGTGTTCAGTTTGCTAGAGAGTAGAGAGAAGATTCATCCTATAGATAATATTGTTGTAGCACTAATCAATATTAGTGTATGTGAGTGTGTGACATAATACATTATTATATCACATATAATCGTGTTTTTCAAAAACATGGTCACTGGGGTGAGTTTAGGAGACTCCTGTAGGCCCAGACCGGGGGTCAGCTGGGGTGTGATTCTCTTACAACCATACGGAACTGCTTTGCTTATAACGAGTCTGCATCTCCCCATAAGGATCAGAACACATCTAATAAATGTAGAACATGCTGCATAAAGCATGATTTTAATGACTGATTCTCAGTGGTAGAGGGCTAGCTTACCTAGCGTGCACAGGGCACGGGTTCGATTCCCAGCACTGGGGTAAAAAAATGATAGAGTTTAGAAAACAGATTTCCACTCCATATACCCACTAAGAATGAATAATCTGGTCCTAACTGTAATGCACATTTAAGAAACAAATTTAAAATTATGTTCATATTTCCTTGTAGCAGTCAGAAATCCAAGTGAGATGGAAAGTAGTATCTTCGATAGCTTTTTAATTATTTGATTATTTGTACCTCCTTTTTTCCACTGATTAAAAAAAATGGCCACTAAAAATGTTTCCTACTTTTCCTCAAGAATTAATTCACAGAGACATGAAAATTGTGACTATTATGAAATTTTTAGAGAGAAAAATATTAAATTGAATGTTTACTATCTTTTGGTTTGAGAATTGCTTTGCTGCCAAAGTTCATTACTTTTCAACTTTGATATTCTTCATGTTCCATTTACTAAGAGGTTCTGACTAGCATGATTATAATGTCATGACGATTATGTTTTTCTTTGAACTTCCCCAGCCATAAATGGAGAGTTCTTTACTTCATGAGAAAATCAAGTCTTTAAATGGGATCCTGGCAGGTGGAACAGCCACTCTGAAGGGTAGGGTTACATGGGCAACTTCGATGAAATCTATGAGGTATTCTTTCTATGAAAGAAGCCAAGAGAATGGGGGAGAGAGAAAATGTGAGTGAATGATTAAATGAACTTCAGGAGCATTTTCATGTGGGAGACAAGTGTGAAAGGAGAAATAATAAATGACTCCCTGCCTTTCTAGAAAACGATTGGTATCCATTGTCTATTCTGGAAGCCATCTGATAGCTCATGCCATCTACCAATGGGCATAGAAAAGTTTGCATAAAAGGAAAGGGGTCAACTAAGTAGAGAGAAGAGGCTTAGCCAAAACAAACTGAAATGCTTCATTTCACTAAGGTTTGATTAATGGGATATTAGACACCTAAGACCGTTGAGACAAGAACTAACTAGCCTTCAGCAAACTGCGCTGTGATCACACTTCACACATCAAGATGTGAGGTAATGAGATTCTCAAAAAGTACTACATTTAAAAACAACCCCCTAAACTTGAACACACAATTCCCAACTCCTGCCAGTTTTCCGCTGGTGAAGTTGGAAAAGAAAATTCTGTGCTTTTTTTTTTTTCTTCTTCTTCTTTTTAAGGGGTAGTTTTGTTTGTTTGTTCCTGACCACTGATAGCATGAGCTAGCAGCTGGTGTGAGAATAAAGGAAAATATGTGCGTCTTGGCAGCAGACAATTTATGTCACGGCATGATTCTTCGCTGCTCAGTCTTAAACATCAGAACTGATGGCTTCAAAATAATACTTTGCATGGACAACTTTACAACTGCACATTCAGGTTTTTTTTTTGTTTTTGTTTTTGTTTTTTGCTGCTGTTGTATAATGTAGGATTTAAAAAAAAAAAAATCCCACTCACCTTACCCTCCCCCCCAACTAAAAAAAAAAAAAAGATCAGTGTGAATTCGTGACCAACATGAATCATAATTGATCAATCTTGAACATTGTAAAATTTTTTTGTTAAGGATTTTGCAGTCATCACGGGCCATTTTTAGCCGGAGTGAGCGCTGAGTAAACCTACATCTCCACCTAGTGGTCCCAGGGAACATTTAATTACTTTTCTATTGCAAGGAAACCACGATTTAGTCATCCTTGGCAGCCAGCATGAAAGCCCTTGGTCGCTGTGCCGTTGAAGCATAATATTTAAAGATAACATTTTAATCCCAGAATACTCTTACTTCCTTTCCATCCCCCCACATTTCCCTTCTCCTCAAGTCTAAAAGCTCACATTATTAGATTGCAAAATAGCTGAAAAATATTCCTCCCACTCTATTTTTCATTCTTACACTGTGCTCAAAGACTTTGACCAGAAACTCATTTGGGTAGCAAAGGATCATCTTTGAGGATTCCCCCACCCCTCTCTGCCAGCTTACTACTTGGCATGCAGGCTCCATAGCTAGAGGCCAAAGAGAAGGTTCTAGGCAGATGTCTCAAGACTTATTCTTGGTCTATCGGAAAATTTGCATACAATGCTCCTTCACCTTGCAGGGTAATGAAGAGGCCCCTTCTTCCCTCCCAGATCCAGGACCATCCCAAAGAGAGAAGTGAAGAAATCAAAATTCCATCCCAAGTCTGGAGATTCTTAGCTCTCAGCACACAGCTTTCCCATTAGAACCTGGTGGGCATACCACAAAAGAAACAGTTGAACCACGCTAATATATCTCCGGTTTATATGATTTGAATAATCAATAAACAATTAAGACTGTTTTGCTTCTTTAATACCAAAAACACATTGGAATTTGATCACGGATAGAAGGAGTTTGTTTCGCTTTTAATTTGATTTGAGAGATTACAAAGCACCTGCTTCTCAAAGATGTTGTTTCAGCCAGTTATAAAGATTCTCCCACAGACATTGGTTCTCTCCACTGATGCACCACTGGTATCATCTATGCTACAGATGAATTTAAGAACCAGGGCTCTTTGGCTGGACTATGTCTAGAAAAATGAAAGCTAACTGAGAGAGTGAGAGAGTCACTGCTTCCTAATCCCTGTAATTAAATGCTGCTTGCAGTAGGGTATATTACCCTGATTGAAGCTGTTCCTACTGTATTGGACCCCGAAATGTTTAATAATCCCACCCTGCAATGTTGACAATTTTAGTACCTATTAATTAACACCCATTAACTTCTAAAGTAGACAAAAAGAAATAAATGTATTAATTGTCAGTTTGCTTCTACTCTAACCTATCTTTTCCTTAAAGCTAGTGTTCTGGCAGGTGATTCCTTGAATCATAAGAAAACTCCATAGGTAATGAAATAAATGGAAAAATTAGAAGAGGGGATTCTTGGAGCACTTTTAACTTTCTCCCTGTTCATGGCAAAGGGGATAAAATTCATTTGCTTTGCTCTTTACATTCACCAAACATCATCATCTGTACTACCACCTCCAATGTTCAATCACACAGTGTCTTTTTTTTTCCTTACGGTCCTTAGTTGCTCCAAAACTCTGCACCAACCATAGGTAGCGTGAAGCTCACTTGGTTTGATCATTTATGAATTCTCAATATTGTGCCATCTAATTAAAAAATAAGAGTAGTTTCCCATCTTTTTGCCAGATTTGTCTGAAATTACATGGAAATAGTCAACACAAGCTCACTTCTGTTCCTCATTTGTCTTTTCCCTGACTGGAGAGTGACTGGAACATGAAACATTCAAACGGAAAATGTTTTCCGTTCCTACAGAAAGACCTGTCCAGAATGAAGGAACAAAGACAGAACTAGACTCTGTCACCCCAAGAAAGAGTGGCTTAGGGACAGAAAACATCTCTTGTACCTCGTGAGGGCTACATCCATGGCAAGATTCTGGGAGTACTCCCGTGGCTGCACTGCAGCTCTGAAATTCTGCACAAAATGCAGTCTTTCCTGAGCTGCTTGTGAACATGGCAATTTCCACATCGTGGGCCAAGACACTCTCAGGACACAGGGATATGGACATTTCCACTAGTTCCTGCAGTAGCACACACACATGCACATCCACATATGCATACACATGTATGCACATACACACAAGTGTGCACACACACACACACCACACTATTCCTTTTAGTCTACCAGTCTACTATTCAGTGACTCTCTGAGTTAATCCACTTATGAACCCTGTATATTAAAACTGGTAAGTGCTTAAGTAAGGATTGTAAATTTCACTCCATATGTAATTTATAAGCTTGGATGTGGGGGGTTGCTTCTGGGATCTTACCACCCCCACCTGGTATGACGTAAAGGGGAGCTGGCCAACAAATCAGCCCATTTACCAACACTGCTGAGCAGGGCATGGCACGGCATGGGGGTTTGCTAATAACTTTGTAGACTCCAGAGTTTATTCTCCTGTTGAAGTCTTCCTGATTTAGCTGACTGTTCTGGCCCCTGGGACAATGGTCATATCAACTCCTTTACTGCCTCGAGGTGTCACTTTGAAAAGCAGTCCTGGGGTTCAGGGGCAACCCAGTGGGCATGTGTCTATTGTTGTGAGGTGCCTTCATGAGCCACACTCCTGCCCACACTCTGGTAGTGGCTCATGCTGGGCTCCAAGGGCACAGCTGTCCTAGGACACCTGGGCAGCATGGTTCCCAGCACTAGATAATGAGCCGTGGACAGAAGGGCTTCCCTCCTTAACCACAGTGCCTGGACCCAGCTGCTCCCTGGAGAGGTCTGGGCTCTTGCCATCAGCACAGAACCTTCCCCTCCTGTTCTAGGGAGCATAAAATCTCCACTCAGCCCTGCTACCCCTGGAGACCCCTTCTCTCCTGTTCCAAGGACTGTTACAAAGGGTCAGGATCCAGCCAGTCAAAAATGTCCCACTCTCTCTTCAAACCTAGAGCCCAGTCTGCTTCATTTATATAACAAAGAAGTAGTTCCTCAAGGGTACAACCAAGAACCCGGGGCTCTAAGATGACCCTTGTGACTTTCAAAATCCCATTCCTCGTGATTATGAGCTATTAGGAATCCACCCAGAAATGCACCAAAGGTTTGATATAGATGATATTTTTTCCTCTGATAATAGTCATTAAGGCTTCCTTCTCTGAATCTTAAGCCATTGCTTGGTAAACTTACCCCATGATGAAAATAAAATCAAAACAATAGCCAAAGGTTCTTCTTTGCCAAAGACCCCTGAAAGCCAATCCTGCACAGGGAGTAAATCCTGTGTGCCTCCTTCTCTCACCTGGTGGGTATTTTAACTAAGCAGTTGCTTTCATTTTATTTATTTATTTTTGAAACAGGCGATTCCTTTTTTGTATAGGTCTATTTACAACCTCCAGGTAGGAATGTTAAACAGAAACCAAACCACTCAGCTTAGTAACTTACTGACAGTTTTCAAAGGAAAACTGCAACTCTATTCAGACATGCAGCTGGGTTCCCACAGGAGAGCAGAAATCCCAAATGGGAAGCTCCACAGAAAATACCAAGAGAATAAATGAGGGACTTTGTAGAAATCAAAGGGAAGAGAATATATTTCTTGTACTCAGGCATTCTGGGAAAGATACTGCACCAAAAAAAAAAAAAAAATACTCATTGTCAAAAGTGTTCTAGAACAGCCCCCTTCACCAAATCAAGTATTTGTTCCTAAAATTCCAAACTGATCTGAGGATGTTGGGGATAGGCAAGCCTGTTTTCTGTTTGTTTGTTTGTTTGTTTTTGCTTGTTGTTTTCCCTAACGTGTCTTTCTGTAAGAGCGGGCTCCGAAAGGAGTGAATTTTCCACTGCTTACAAATGGCACTTCTAAAACTCTGTGGAGTGGTTTAGAAAACATTAAATAGGATCATGGGTCCCTTCTCTTCACTCCCTAAGTAGTCCTTCAGGCGCCTACAGAACTTAAAACTGTAATATGTTTGGAATTATTAGATGGGGAGATTGGGAGAGAAGTCCAAATTTGGATTCAGACAGGGTGATCCCTGTCTCAGGCAAACAATACTAGGAAACACTTGGCGTGCACGTGTGGACGCTTTCTCCAGCTCCTTCACAGAAATGCGGCGATGTTTTCTCAGAAGTGCCAGGAGTCCATCATAAATAGTACTCTCATGATCATCTTTAAAACCCAGGACTTAAGTGATGATGGATGTTAGTCCTTGGGAAGTCCTATCACCTGAGCCAAATTGAATCACTGAGTCTAAAAATAAGGCCACAGGAAGGAACTGAACACATACCTCACCTTACATTAGGCCCCAAACGATAGCTTTCAGCTCCTGCATGTTCCAGAGGCAAGACCAAACTATGTATAGCATGAGGGGTATGAGGTAGTGGCAGCTTCTCAGGAACCTCCTTAATGCCTTGGGCTTGCTTTTAGAAACTGGCAACTCATTATCTGTCTCCTGGTCTACATTTTGATTTAGTTAAGAGAGGCAACTATTGCTTACCTTGATATTGCCAAGAGCAATTGCAATTGTGACTCCGGTTGATGCTCAGTGAGGGTAGATAGCATTCATTGTTCTTGATGAAATAAGATCCAATCATTAGTGGGCCTTATTAACTCTTGAAAGGTTCTGCTTCACTGTGACATCCCTCTCATGCCTGTGGAGGGGGACACCTAGGGGTGTGTGTGTGTGTGTGTGTGTGTGTGTGTGTGTGTGGTGAACATTTTAAGATTCATTCTTTATTAGTCTTCTAAGAACTGAGAAATGTGATATAAATGGAGCTCTGAATAAAGTGAGCTTAGAATGAATAACTTCACAAAATACAACAATTGCTCTACCACTGATCGTATACAGTTATTTCCACACATTTAAAATTATCTGAATCAATGATACTGGAATTAAGAAAATTATATTGCTTGAAATAGTATTCAGGGTCGTGTAAAACTTTTTCATGACAGTAACTCAAAGAACATTATCAACTTAAGGAATCGTTTTAAACATTCCCGCTTATTGACATAAACATAGGTCCTCATGGGAACAAAGCGTCTCCAAATGTGCTAATCTACTGATGAATTATCTGGAAGTTCACATCAATCTTTTTATTCCTGCCCTCTCCGAAGTTGAAAATCATAATGAAATTATGGTGGCTTTGAAGTTGTCTTTTTATTATTTTCTGTTTATTTTTTCATATTAGTTCCAGATTTCTGAACTTCTCCCGTTGACACTTCTCCAGAGCTCCCAGGAGACAGCAGGGCTGGGGGATGGCTCCCAGTTCCACCATCTTCTCCCTTCGACGTTTCTGTCTTTTATCCCAAAGTTTTCAGACCAAATGAAGAAAGTGCATCTCCCCTGGCTTCACCTTGTGGCTATGGTAAATATGCCTGAGTTTGGCGAGTGGGGGAGCAGGACATCTAAAAGCAGCATATTGGAAAGGAGGGCTGAGAACTGGAGGCTGTGGTTGCCTGGGTCAGGGAGCCCACAGCCATCTCTCTTGGCTTCTTTATCTTTAAGTGGAAATGAAAGTCGAACTTGCTGTTCAACCGTTGTAAGAATTGACACGACACAAGCACCTCTCTCAGACTCTCTGAGCTGGTGATGTTGGCCAAGACAATCGGTGGTCGTGGATGGTTTCAGACACCTGGGTGGCCCTGTCATTTAGATGGCACCCAGCCTCCTCCTCTTTCTTCTTCTTCTCCCTGTGCCCCACCACCACCGCCATCTCCCTTCCTGGACCCCTGGACCTACCTTCTCTTCTCTCTTTCTCTTCTCATGTCTTCCCATATTTTGTGTCTTACTCCTCTACCTCATCTTCTGACTCATTTTGTTAAATAGCACATGCAACTCTTTTCAATTAAAAAGGAACATAGCCAAATCAATGACTTGAACCTACAGCTAATATTGTCTCTAAGTCACTAACTATGAACAGAGACCCCCAAAAACCTGAAGAAAATGCACTGACTATGGTTACCTAGAAAGAAATGCTCTTCTCCAGGGCCTTCCTTAAAACAGCAAAATACTTTATTAGTAGTAAATGTGCACAGGGTTATTTCAATATAAGAGAGAACTGTGTGCCTGGAAACTTGCTTCTGGTTCTCCTCACCTTAAATTGGAAGTGAGCATCATATCAACATGAGGAAAATGAGAATAAGAAACAATCAAGTTTCATAATAACTCACCAAGGTAAACAAAGACAGAGTTGAGAGTCAAACTTGGTTTGTCTGACTCCAAAACCACGTTCCCTGCTATGTCTTTTGAAGATTAAACTAGTGTCTCAGTAGCTAAAGCTCCCTGCCACTGCCCAGCATTGGCAAAGAAAGGATAGCACTGCACGTTGCCAGCCTGGGAAGAGATCTGAATTCAAAATCCAAAGTGTGGCTTCTGTTGAATGCAGGTTGCTTTCACAGGCTCATGAAGTGGGGGGGAAAAAAGTCTAAGTGTAACCACTCTCAATCAGGGACTGCCTGCATAGATTCTCTTACCTACATCTACCAACATCCCAGTTGTCCAAATCTGTCACGTTGACCTTGAACTTGAACTTGGTGCAGGATTCTTTTTAGACCAGATTGATAAGCTCCAACTGGATAAGCCAAGAGTGGCTAGCTGTCCTTAGTTATGTTGGACCTCATGTCCACTTGGCATGCATGTCTTCTAACCAAGAATCCTGAGGCTGACTCTGCATGACTCATTCTCACTGTGCTTTCCTTGATCTGTTTCTTCTCCCAGGTCCTCCAACCTCTGCTACCATCTGCCTTTCCATGTGTCCTCTTTCATACATTTTGCTCCAGTTTTAATACTGCACTACTCTCATTCCTTAATGATGGCTTGGAAACAGTACTGAACAGTTAAGACTGTAATTCATTAGCACTGGGAGATTGTGGGACCATGTCTTCACCTCTCATCAGCAATTGGAATGTGGATTATCTGGCTGTTTAGTTTTCCACAATCTCCATGAAACGAAATGCAATATTCATTTCTAAGGCTTTCCTAAGCAACTGTCTTCTAATGGGAAAACTTTAACAAAAAATATGTATCGCATGCCAAACAGCTAACCTCATGCTCATAAATATTTATATTTTAGGCAGAGTTGAAACATCATTTGTAAGATGGATGTGCTTCTTTGGAGTTCCAACAAGAAAATGCCTCTAGAGCTCAACCCACTTCTACAGCTAATAGGCACAAAGCCCTTGGTTGTGTGCTGGGGGGGTGGGGGAGACACAAAGCAAAATCACTAAGTGTTCCAGAAAGAGGTCATCTCAGAAGAACACCAAAATCATCTTCTTTCCACTAAAGTGGAAGATGAAAACAGAAAATGTTGGGAAATACCGTTAGGAAGCATCTCCTGCTGCTATTTTGAAGTGGTGGAATGCAGCGTCTGAGTCTTAAAACTTAGCCCTCCTGACAGCACCATCAGCATCTGCTGGGAGCTTGTTAGAAATGCAGATTGTCCAGCTTCAACATAGACCTGCTGAAGCAGAAACTGCTATGGTGGGGGCAGGTCTTCTGTGTTTTAACAAGCCCTCCATGTAATTCCAATGCACCCAGATTTTTGAAAAGCCCAGCTATTTGAGAAATCTCAATTTGAATTCTATCTCTGGTTGGACTCCCATGATGTTGGGTGAGTGACTTAATTTCTGGAAGCCTCATTTTCCTCATCTCTGAAAAGTCAATAATGTTTCTGTGTTCTCGTACAGTTCATTGTAGGGATAGGTTGGGAAAATCTACGTAAATTATTAGAATTCCTGGTACAAAATAATCACAACACATATTTTCTTCTAATTAAATTTATACAACTCTCAAACCCCTGCCCTGGCTCCCAGGCTGCACCTCTCCTTCTTACTCTGGATCTTCTCGGATTTCAGAGCCATACAAGGCTGGGAACCACTCGGCGTTTATGTCGGACAGTTCAAAGTACAAAAGAATTCACTACCATGAAGTCACCAGAAACTGATGGGACACAGGTGCCGGTGGATAACTGACTTATCCTCTCATTTACCAGATGGACAGCCCTAAGATGCATTTTCAAAGACCTTGGGAAGATCAGGTACCAACTCAACAAGGTACCTTTGGATTCATTTCTTGGCTTCCTTGATGCCATCATGACCCCGTTTGTCCTTAACTCTTGCTCTGGGCTCACTTCCCAAACCAGCCATCTTCAGCCAGACCTCAGCCTCTGTTTCAGGACCTGGGTGAAGACATCAATTTCAACCAAAAGCAATGATGATATAAAAGGTGTTTTATTTAAAGTTGCTCAAACTTTTGGATGGAGAGCAAAGATCTTAATGTTAATTTCCATGCAAGGACTTCAGATAGTTCCTGAAAGCAACTGAAATTCTATTCAAATTTTGTGGATGTGCATTTTCTAAATAATGTACCTAGCAGTAGATATCCAAAGGGTTCTATAAACAAAGTTAGATTTATTGTTATGGACAGGTCAGAGAGAAAATTCTAATATAATACATCGGAATGACTAAATTATTTTCGCATTTCCAAATTTCAGAATACTAAAAATTATTTTAAATAGATTGAACATCAACTGGTTATTGAGTTTTTATTCTTAGTTTAGCCAAGAAGATTCAGCCCACTCATTCTGTTACATGTACATTCAAATCCCAAGTTCTTATTTAGACCAACACAGCCCTAGCTCACAGCTTGGCCCTAAGTACATCTTATATCCTTCCATCTTATTGGTGTTTGTATCAGTTTGCTATTGCTGCTGTAAAAAATTGCCACAGACTTATAACTTAAAACAACATAAAACATTATCTTATACAGCTGGAGAACACAAGTCTAAAATCAGTTTCACTGACCTAAAGCCAAGATCATCAGGGCTGTTTTCCTCTGAAGGCTCTAAGGACAGAGCATTTCCTTGTCTCTTTTGCTTATTGGAGGCCATTCCTTAGCTTGTGGCCTTTGTCTACCATTGTTCCAGCCTCTTGTTGCTTCCATCAAATCCCCTACTGTCCTACTGTGGATGATGTGACTATACTGGAGGCCTCTGGACTACCTAGAATGGTCTCCCTCTTTCAAGATTCTTACCTGCATTGTATCTGCAAAATCCCTTTTACCATATAGTCACCACTCCTGGGGGTTAGGATGTGGACATCTCTGTGAGATATCATTCAGCTACCACAGTTTTTTGAACATACTCCACTGCTCCACCAGAGTGCTCCAGGGCTGATTGCATTATCCTGTTATCCTTTCCTGGCCTGCTCTCTAGAACCCATCTTCATGCAGGTGACTGCTCAAGTGTGACATCCTCTAGAAAACCCCCATGACAGCCCCTGCCCTGGATATTATCCCTGATCACTTATAGAACCCTTCCTCAGCTTTGATTTCCTTTAAGGAGCTCGAATTAAGGGGTCTATATTTGACATACTGATTTGATAGTCTGCATAAGACTACGGTTCAGTAGGAAAATAGGGTAAAAAAAGCGATATAAATAATATAGTTAAAAAAAAAAAAAGAACAAAGTTCTAGCTAAAGAAACCTGAAGAAGCAGATCCTCACTGACTCTGGGGGAGGTAAGAAAGGGCTTGGAAGGTTCTCTTTCATGCATCTCACCTTGATTAGAATGAATAAGAAAGTGAGAGACTTAAAAGTCCTGAGTCACGGTGCCGATAGTAACATAGACCAGGACTTTCCTGGTTGCTGTCGGGTGAAGATTGTATGTTCCCCCAAGGGCATGCCTTAATGGCTTGGTACCCAGGATGGAACTTGTGAAAGGCAGTGAAATTTTTAAGAGATTGGGTGCCATGCAAGGTCTACAAGTCACTGGATGTGTGTCCCCAAAAAGGAAAGTGGAATTGTGGCTCCTTCCCTTTTTTTCTTCTGGGTCACCAAGTGAATAGTCTTCTTCTCCACGTGCTACCTGTCGTTGCCATCTAGCACCGGCACCAGAGGCCTAGAAGCAATGAATTCAAACATTCATGGACTTCAACCTCTAAAACTGGGAGCCAAAGTGAGCTTTTTCTATTTATTTACAAGTTAATTATTTCAGATATTTTGTTATAATGATAGAAAGCGAACATAGAAATCCCATTCACAGAAGTGGGACTGCTGACTATAGGTAGATTGACCACGTGGACCCTCTGGAATTGGTGTATGGGAGGAGTTTGGGGAAATCTGAGGGGGAGGCTAAACAAAACCAGTATTCTAGAAGCTGAACTAAATGGGTGATTTTCTTGGGAGCTTAGAAAACCAAAATGCTAATAGAAATGAGAACATTTAAAGTAAAGACTGTGCTGATAGATTTTCAGATAGAAATGAAGACTGTATGGGAACTGAATTAGAGGTCATCCTTTTGTATACCATGGCAAAAAAAAAAAAAATGATGCTTTTTTTTTTTTATATTTTGGTACTTCGTGGGATATGGAGCTTGAAGGTGATAGTCTAGGTTACTTGGTGAAGATTTCATGCACTCAGCCCAGCATTCAGGCTGCAGCATGGATATTACTGGCTGATTTTAGCCAAATTTACAGTGACAATCAGGAGCAGAGGAGCAAAGCAGAGAGATTCCGGACATCTGTGGCTTGGCCAGAAAAGTATTTTTAAAGGTGCAGCTAAGAAGTGTGAGGTGGATAGCCCTGATAAAAAGAAGATAAGTGCTTGTACCTGAAAAACAGGAAGGATGCCTTGAGAGCTCTCAAGAATCTGCAAGACCACCCCACCTATCAAAGGAATGGAAATGCATATTTATGTCAAAGACTTTCCAGAGCAGAAGTGCTTGACAAAAGAAGCTGGGAGGCACCTGACTGCCCAGAGCACCCCTGGAATTATTTCCTCAGGATTTCTCTATTTTTCAACTGGCAAGCCACTGGGAGGCTGCGGTAGCTGTGGTTTAAGTGAACTTGGGTTCAGCTCACCCCGGTGGCAGACCTTGCCATCATCCTCATGGTGTTGGTTTTGCAGGCGTGAAGAATGCAAGCATTAAGGAGTCATGGTAGCTGCCACCAAGATTTCAAAGGCAAGTCTGGGAGTCGAGGCAGTGCGCAGTAGGGTCAGAGTCCCCGCAAGCAGCTCCCTATTAGAAGACATGGAGCTAATGGAAGTAAAACTGAAGCTGCAGTGGATACCCCAGGAAAGCAGAGCAGCCAGAAATGTCCAATGCCTGTGAAGGAAAGCCACAGGCAGCATGCAAAACCAGCTTAACAGGGTGGTCTTATGGGTTGCAAAGGGGCAGAGCTGCCCAAGTCCTTGGAAGCCCGTATCCCACCACATTGTGCCCTAGGTGACAGACATGGAGATTTTTAACATAAAGTCTGCCTTTCTGGGTTTTGGTCTTGCTTTATGACTGATTTTTCCTTACTATTTTCTTATTATTCCTTTTTGGAATAGAAATGCTGACCCCATGCCTGCCCTCACTAACTTATCTCAGAAGGATGCAACTTATTTTTGTTGTTGTCATTATTTTTGTTTTGTCTTGCTTTGCTTTAAGTTCTACAGGGGCTTACAACTGATTGTGCCTTGACTCTCAGGGGAGACCTTGGATTTGACTTTGGTCAAAAGTGAAACAGTTAAGACTTTGAGGGTCTTGTAGATAGACTGAATACATTTTGCATTATGAGATAGAGGTCAACCTGCAGGGGAGGGCCAGGGGCGGAATGCTGTTGTTTGGACATTGAATGTCCCCCAAGCGTTCTTCTGTAAAAAGCTTGTTCTTCATGGTAGTTGTTATGGTTTGAATATAGACTACTCCCCATAGTCTCAGGTGCTCAAGATAGGGTTTTTGAAAAATGACTGGATCGTGAGGGCTCTGACCTCATGAGATGAATCAATTTGATAGATTTATCCATTGATTGTTGGGTGAGCCATTGGGAGGTGGGAACTAGTTGAAGAAAGTTGTAGATAAACCCTGCCCCGAAAGAGTTTATCTTCCCCCCAACCCCCTTCTCAGCTGCCATGCTTTCTGCAGCCTTACTCTGCCTTCCATCATGATGTTTCTGCCTTGGAACCAGCTGACCAATGGACTGAACTTCTGGAAACCATGAGCCAAAATAAATCTTTCCTCCTCTAAGTGTTGTTCTTGTCAGATATTTTGGTCGCAGTGATGAAAAGCTAGCACAGCTATGCAATTAGGAGATGCTGCAGACCTTTGAAGGGCTCTTATGGGAAGTCCTTAGGTCATTGGAGGCATGGCCCCAATGTAAATTGTGGCATAATGACTCTTTCCACTCTTTTGCTTCCAGACCATGAGATGAAGAGTTTGCTTTTCCATGGGATCCCTGTCATTGTCATCTGGTACTGCTCCCCCCCACCTCCCAAAGTACCAAGAAAGGCCTGATAGTCATGGATCTATCCACTGGACTGGAACCTATAAAACCATGAACCAAAATAAACCTTTTCTCTTTACAGCTAATTAGCTCAGGTGCTTTGTAGAAAACTAACACACTAGTCATGTTGGTGAACTGCATGCTTTCAGCAGCAAATGTGACGTTGACCATTAGGTGACCTACAGGTGATGAGTTTGTAATGTACCTGTCCCATGAGGCCTGGATCTGCCTCTAGATCTGGTTGCAGAAGGGAGAGTTTCCCTTCCCTGTATTTGGACAAACAACATTTCAGTGTACATCAGTGCATCATTTAGCTTACAGAACTGTATGAATATAGTACAGATGCTGCTTTAAATTAAGAAAATACCAGGATTAGGAATGCCTAGATAAGAAGATCTGACTATGAGACAATCACCAGAGCTCAAGGTGAGTGTTTCTGGATTCTACACCTGACAGCTAAGATGTAACCCACATACAGCCACTGGCAAGCCCATCTACACTCACAATGGGTAGCTTTATTTCTGTTAAGTTTTGACCTTCATCATTATAGAACTAACTGTCATGCCTAAGTCTTAGTGGCTATTGTGACTAAAAAAGAGAGACACACTATAGGTAAAAGTGAAAATATGTGCCATATGTATTAGAAAAAAATAAAATTCTAAGCCAGTAAGTTCAAATAATGGAAATGAAGCACACAGCAGAAGCCCATGTCTTCGGAACCTGACAACCAGAGTTTGAACTTTGGCTCCACCATGAATTAGCTGTTCTCTACTTCAACTCTGACTTAGTTTCCTCATCTATAAAATGTGGATAATGACACCATTCATTTTAAGTAAGCAGAAGATAAAATGAGATCGCCTTCATGAAGTAAAAGATGTTCTGCTTTATAATATGTATTCAATAAACACTTCTAAATTTTAAATTCTACATTTCTATAACTTCTGTATTATTTTGTTTATAATCACAGATACTGAGATGCTGATCTTGTTCCTGGTATTTTCTCTTTGACATGCAACTAATGGAGTGTGAATTTTTTCTCTTTTCCTTCTTTTAATTCTATAAAAGGAGATGGATTTCAGTGCAGACCCTGTCCTCTCCCTGGAAAGTGGAGAGGTGGGGACACCCTTCCCAGAGTACTCTCTTTTTCCCCACCTCCCGCAAGGGTCCTAGAAGGACAACCCCTAGACCAGGGCAGAGGCGATCCTGTGCCATTCTACAGGATCTCCTGGAGGACCACCACTCCAGCTTTCTTAAATATTCCTTCCAGTGGTGGAATGTAGTGCTTACTCAAGAAGCCATCTTTGGTTACTTTTAAAACAAGATTTCCTTTTCATCTGGACCTTGGCCCTTTTACACAGGGTTCTGACTATCATTTAAAGTGTCTCTGATCTGAACAGTTAAGTCTTTCTATGAGAGGACATGAATTTGGAGCCAAATGCCGTCTTTTGTAGCTGTCCACAGCCACAAGCCCACCTCTTTGGACTTAGGGAAATCATCAGTCCCTATAAAGGGGATAATTGGTATTGAAAATAACTAGTGATATCAATTACATATAAGGGAATCTCCTATATCCCTCTTTACAGTTTCTTGACGAAAGTGGGTAAATAATAGTCTCTCTTGTATTTAAAATACCAAGAAATGTTCCAGATTGTTTTATCCATTAGGTTTTTAAAAAAGACATGATGAAACGAGAAGATGGCTTTTCAGATAAATAAAACTCATCAGCTTTCAAACCTGGCTTTCATGAGCTTTAGGCAGCAAACTACAGCGGAGTATGCAAACAGGCAAATCAATTCAATCTTGCAAGGGAAGAATCTCTGTAAATTCCCACATTCTGTTTAATTTTCTGGACATCCAACGCATATTCAGTATTTGGGGATAGCACAGAAACTCAACTGCTCCTTTACTGAGTAAACACCTCATTGTCCCTTCTCTGTGGTCCCTTCATTAAGCTTAATTTCCCACTTTCTTATGGTAAAGGTGATGAGTGCTACTTTTAATTTAATGAGGTGATCCCTGTGATGTGTGCATCAGCAACCAACTCAGCTGTATCCTGTGTGGGGCTGTTATTTAACACGGGGCAGTCCTTGATGCTACTTTTTGTACCGACACCAAATGGATTTTCAAATGATATTAATTGCTTTAAAATTAATGAAAACTCCTACCTGAATAAATCATCACTTTTTCTGAAGTTTCCCCCACTGAGTTACGGGATGTCTTCTTATTTGACAAGTAGAGCTCCCTAACCCTCAACGATAAAAGGCAGAGGAGCTTTTATTGTTATGCATTATTTATGCAGGGCATGAGTGTAGGTGCAGCTCTGCAGTGGGTGTGCCCATGCAACAGACAGAACAAAGCAAGAATTTTCCTTTGGGGGATTACGATATAAATGCACACAAGGACACAGGAGACAATGAACACCGATAAAACACAGTGCAATGCAAGCAATTTGGAGAAGCGTGTGGTTATTGTAACTGAGATGCTTTGTGGAACAGATGGTTTTTAAGGAGGTTTGTGATAAAAGAAGGTGAGCAGGTTTGCTGTACATTAATGGGAAACTGCTATGGGATTTTGAGAAGAGAAGCAGGCAGGAACTGGGGGAAACTTTTTTCCCCGTCACGGTCTTGATTCTCCTTTGCTTCCCTATTATCCATATTTCATAATTAGAGAGGATACTTGGCCAGTAAGTGTATTTCTTCTAAATAAAATGGAATGGGAAGAAATGATGTTTGGGGAGGTAGACGGTGGTGGTGAGTGGTCTGAACAGTGGATTAGACAAACGTTCCTTTAAATTCTGGCTCTGCTAGGAGTTCTTGGGCCAGTAAGTTTGCAAACTCCAATATGCTGATTTCTAAAAATTACCCTCAGAGCCAGATGTACGTTGGAATTCTCAATAATCCAGAATTTGTATGGGTAATATGATCTGTACACTATACATTTACAAACTTCCCTGGTGAGGTCCGGGGTAACAAAACACAGACAGAATTTTCATAGCAAAATATTCAAAGCAAGCAGAATAAAGAAAGGCTGTAATGTAGGAGCCTTGGGTCTGTTCAGTCCAGAATTTTCTGCCAGATTAATGTGTGTTAGATTTTCGTGGATCAAGGAGTCAGACCTCTTTCTGTGTGAGGAGGGAGGAAGCCCAGCACAGTGGTAGAGGATGGATAGCAGGTCCCAGGCAGCAGGCACAGACACTGGCCACATCACGGCTCTTGCTTTCCTGATTTCATCTGATGCTTCACCAGGCCACGTCAGTCTTTCCTGTGATGTTTTCTTTCGTCTTTAGGAACAGCGCTCCAGCCCAAGTGACCCACTTTGAGTCCTCAGCTCCTCACTACTCGGAGCCCCTGCACCTCTATCAGCCCTTCTCCACACCAGAACCTGTATGGTTGTCTCAGAACGCAAATCAGAGCCTGCCTCCCTCCATGACCTCCACCAGAGTCTCATTGTTCCCGAGAGGAAAACTAAGTCCTCAAAAGATTGACAGGCCTAGGCCCACTCCAGCAGGCCTCACTCCCCTCAGTCCGGTTCATTCTCCTGTTTCAGGCCTTTGTCTCTGGGGTTCCCTCTGACTCTCTCAGTTCTGTCCTGTGTTCTTGCGACTTGAGCTCAAAGGTTACACTGGACAGCCCACACCTGGCAGTGGTGATTCTAACACTGGAAGAAACTACCATGTTTGTTTTAGTCAACTTTTGCAATTGTTGTGAATGAAGAACCTGACAAGAACAACGTTAAAAGAGGAGATATTTATTTTGGCTCAGGGTTTCAGAGGTTCAGTCCATGGTCGGCCTACTCCATAGCCCTGGGCCCAAGTTGAGCTAGAACATCTTGGAAGAAGGACATGGAGGAGGGAAGAAGCTCAGGGCAAGGCAACCAAGTAGCAGAGAGAGGTCCACTCACCAGGAACAAAATATAAACCCCAAACCACACTCACAATGACACACCTCCTCCAGCCATACCCTACCTCCTTACCCTTACCTCCCAGTTAATCTGTATCAGTGGATGAATGCACTGATTCAGGAAAGGTTCTTATAACCCAAACATTCCACTTCTTATCACTCTTGCATTGTCTCTCAAGAGCCTTTGGGGACCCCTCCTATCTAAACCATAACAGTGTTCCTCCTTAGACTCTACCCAAGGTTGTGATTGTATATGTTCCTGTGATCATGAAAACGGAACCCTGTGTTTGGTGAAAGGTTCCAGGAAATCCCAGGCCGTACGTGTTTTAATCACTCCTGTATGTTAGGGCCCCTTGAGTAACAGACAGTATTCTCACTGTGGATACCTTGATTTAATTGGCCAAGGACTGAATGGGTATGCAAAGCACCTACTACTAGCCAAGAAGAAGATTGGGCATCTGATACAAATTATTTTAATCCTTTTATTATTTAATTTTTTTTTAAATTTACAATCTCTTATAAGTCTATCCTTAACCTTATCCAGTATGTGCTACTGTCTCTATTTTGTAGATGAGAGAGCCACGTCTGAGAAAAATGCACAATTTTCAACATATCATGGGGCAAGAAAGATGTGAATTCCAGGGCAGGGACAGTGTCTGGATCTCAAGCTTGAGGACCTCCTGGTCCACCACACTGCTAGGACCTTGATGCCAGGGGCTGCATAGAAAGTGCAGCCATATAGGTACAGCCCAGGAAGACAGCCATATAGATATCACCCAAAGGAAGTGCAGCCATATAGATACAGCCCAGGATTACAGTGGAGCAGATTTTCATCTTCAAATGCAAAGGCTCCATGGATTAAAGTCTCCACAGGAGAGTGTAGGGGGCAGAAGATTAATGAAAGTCCTCCATGTCCAGGTAGTAGAGCTTAAAAAAAGAAATTCTAGATTGAGACCAGTTATGCAGTCTGTTCTCTGCTGGGTGAAGCATAGACACACAGATATTTGCAGCAGCCTTATTCTCTATCAGAAGAAATGATAGGATTTGGTGGGGGGGGCCTGTCTATCACCATAAAATGCCTCCCCCACTGAAGCATCAGTCAATGCCATTATAACAAGCCTGGGAACATGTTCTTTTAATCCCCAAACAAGTTTGTAACTATTACCTGTTAGTGAGAGGCTTACTGGGAATTAAGTATTTTCTCTTACATGAAAATTTCAATTTTGTATAAAGGTAACAGCTGATGATGTTCATTGTATCTCTTATAGAGATACCGTGCTGGTTTCTGATTTCTTTACCAAAAAATTTGGTAAATTTCAATACCATATCTTTTCTGATAATGACAAATCAAAGAGTTAGATCTAATTTTTTTTTAAATCCAGAGGATAGTTTTCTTTCTTCTTTTTCCTTCATTTTTAAAAAATATTTATTTTCTGTAGTTGTAGTTGGACATAATAACTTTATTTTATTTATTTATTTTTATGAGGTGCTGAGGATCAAACCCAGGTGCACTTGCAAGGGGAGCACCCTACCTCTGAGCCATAACCCCAGACCCTTTCCTTCATTTTTTAAAACAACTCCTTTTTATAATCAGATTTTTATAAGGAAAATGCATGTGTTTTATATTGTAGAGAAAAAGTAAGCAATGATATATTACCTATTTTGTTATATACATATAATTACTAAATGACATTTTATAATATAGCTACTTTGAGAAGACTTCTCCCATAATAAGGCAGATTTTAAGGTTAATAAGGGTGTCAGATAGTGATTGCTTATCCAAAGGAAGGAACATAAGAGGAGACATGAAAATAGAGATGCATTTCAGAAAGAAGTGGTGGAAACAGTGTGACAGCTTCCATCTGATTCCAGCAGTTACTGCAGGCTGGACAAACAAGTCAGATTAATCCTGAAATAAAACCCAGAGGTATTGAAAAAAGGAAAAAAGTTGCATCAGAATTAAACATAAATATTCTGGAATGAAATGTTTATAATATGTTTCTTTTTTAATGATGAACAGTCCACAACCTTTACTCCTGAGAAATTTATGGTTTGGGTAGTTGCCCTATGATCAGCCAGTTTCCTCCTGATTCACAAAAGCAGCCTCCTCTGCTATAAAATAAGGATCATAGGGCTAATATCAGAATAAATGGATGGTACCTCACATCGTAGGCAGGCACTAACTAGAGTGATACAATTATTTTCCTTCACAGAAATTTTCATAACTTTATATGTGAAGTAATTAAGCGACTCTCCAAATAAAATACATTTTAATCATCGTAGGAACTCAGATTGCATCAAAGATACTAAGTGAATGGTGGTGTCTTTTAAGGTTGACTAACTGTGACCTTTCCATCAGGTCCTCTCCTACCCCTTATTCCCACAGTTAAATTCAATCCACTCTCTTAATATTTATCAGCCTCACTCCTGCCCCAGCTGATTGGTCCAGAGTTGGGTAATTTTGTTTAGCTGAGCCAATGAGAATCTTCCCCTGGATTTACAGACATGGGACCAGGGAATGTGATTGAAGTCTTTTCCCCAGGGTATGGAATTATAAATTGTAAAAGTGAGGAGGCAAAGAGAGCCAGGATCCAGCCACCTGGGGTGTTTCTCCAGTGAGGCTGCCAGGCAAAGAGAAACGGGGACAGGGTGAGTGGCTGTCACTTGTAGCCACAGGGGCCCTGAATGTCCCTGGCCAACTATGGTCCCTGGAGGACTCATTTGTGGTTGAATGATGAATGAATTAATGACTAAAGAGAAGATGTTTATGACATAAAGAAAGTATATGCCTTCAAGTACAGTTCTTGTAACTTGGTCATTTGATGTTTATAGAAATCAGCAAATAAAGACTAAAACACTTATTTCAGGAAACAGAAAATATTACTAAGATGATTGCCTAAGGTGAGAAATGAACACCAGATGATTGACAAACTGGTGTTAAGTTCTCCTTGTATAAAATTAAATTGTTTTTTTTAGGTTAATCAAAGAACCATTTATTCTTTATTTCCCTTCTCTATTTAATTGTTAGCAATCTTTTTTTAAAAAATAGACTATTTATACCAGGTAAGTCGTAGCTAAAGCGAGGCATGCAGAAACATATTAAGCCATACATAAAATATGTTTTGGGGAATAATAAGCATGGTGTTCCTTTTAGCATGTTCCCTAATGATATTTAATTTGGAAATAAAATAGGACCTGTTTAAAGTGGTAAATACAGTGAAATAGTTCTGTGTTTTGTATCCAGAATTAAAAGCAAAGCACATAATATGATGAAGGTTAATTATATCAATATATAGTTCCAAAGGAAAGGGAGTATACTATTAAAGTGAAATTCCCAGGGAGTTTGTGGGGTGGTAAAACATTGTACATCTATATCTTACTTGCTGAAATCTACTATACTCTTCAATTATAATAATAACCACAATAATAACAATAAGTGGCACTTCCATAGCACTTTTCAGATTCAACATTGTGTAACAGTTTGCATTTATGGAGGTTTTTATAGTCAGAGCACTCCTCACATATTCCCTCCCTGGAAATGCAGACGAGGACCCAGAGAGGCAGGTTGGGGACAGAGGACCCAGAGAGGCAGGTTGGGGACAGATGACCGTGTCTGCATAGCAGATAAGGACAACTACCCTTTGTTAAGACCCATGACCACACAATTGTAAGTAACAGATCCAGTCCCCTACCTGGGTCAATCCACTTTCTGCATTCCATTTGGGAAAACAGTGACCAGTGCAGTACGTTATTTCATAGGGGACAGACATTCTTGTTTGCAGATAGTATGATATGGATTTTAGGTACCTGAAAACACTTTCTTAAAATCTGCTGCCTCTTTTACAATCATTTAAAAGCAAGCAAGTCATCGTTTTATGTATATTTTACATTAATATTGTTACTTGCAATTCATAAAATCCTTTCATGAATAGGATGTCCCTTGAACCTCACCATCTCATCAAAAAACAGGAAAGGTTGGCATTTTATTTCCAATTTCAGCATATAAAAAAAAAAAAAAAAACAGAGAGGTTGACTAGATCCCCCAAAAATAGAAAAAAATAGAAAGGCATTCGGGACAAACACAGCACTGGACAGTCACTCTCTGTATGTGTGGGTTCCATGGATGTTGATTCAATCCACCACAGTTCAAAAATATTTTGAAAAAAAACTTGGGTCTATCCTGAACATGTAGTGACATTTTTTTCTTATCGTTACTCCCTAAGCGATACAGTACAACAACTATTGACATAGCATTTCCACCTATTATTAATGAAGTCCTGGCAATTTGAGAATGATGGCAACTGGGTTTTTTGGTTGACTTGGAGATTGTTGCTGGAGATAGCTGTCTATAAGTTTGATTTTACAGATAGCAGACTGGCTTCCTGGGTTGGTTATTACAGATAATGTATTTGTTGCAAATTATGGGTCAGAATTCTGTGTTTACACATGGCCTGGTCATTGTCCACTTGTTTAGAACTGCTATCCCAGGTTTTATGAATTCTTTCTCACAACATTTATTTCATGAGCCTTGATCCATTTCCATACTCCCTTGCCTTCCCCACCCGCCGACACATGGGTTCATCTCTTGATGATACACAAATTCTCTCAAAAAACTGGATATCACCCTCTTTTTCTTGAAACTCCTAACTTCGTGACGAAAATCAATATTCTGACTCTGTAGTATCCCTTCAAGTATTATCTCACAAGCCATCTGGTGGCAGGCTCCACCCCTGGGTAAGAGTAGTACCATTGGCCCCACTCCAATGATCTCCACACTCTAGGTACCAGCCAACACATCCATATCGTGAGGCATCCATAGGACCTGCGTCATGGTCACAGGGTTATATGCAGGCAAAAAACTTACTACCTTACCTGACTCCTTCCCCTCTGCCATGCTCATCTCCACCAGCCTATGTCTGGCCATCCTAGAGCTCTGTCTTCAAAAAATCCCTCCTCTTCCTTCTATTTCATTGTGAGTCATCTTTTTTAATCCCAAAGGTTTTAGCAAATGATCAATTTTCAATAAATACCTGTAGAATGAATTTGTCCCTAGACATGTGCTTTGTTAAGATATATTCCAAGTCAGATCCAATAGATTCAATAGTTTGTAGAAGCATCATCCCGGACTCCAGGTTAGGAGAGGTGGAAGTGGGCACTCGTGGATATAGAGGCTAGCACGGCACGCAGGAAGATAATCATTCGTTGTCTTTGGTTAAAGAGAAACAGAATGTCCATGTGGGGTTTTGCAAAGAATAAAAGTGGCCCCAGTGATGTTATCAGAGTCTCTGCTCTAAGAAAGATTCTCAGGAGTATCCAGTGGGCCCTCAGGTCTTTGTGGCCACCTAATCTGCAGAAAGTGTCCCATGTGTATCAGGACAACACAGGACTGGAGGCAGCTCCAGGCATGCTGTGGACTAACAGAAGGCAGCACTTTGAGACCATCTGACATCTAACAAATTCACTGTGACCTTCAGCTTCCTCTTCCCCAGAGATGGGGTCAAAAGCCTGACACCTGTGGGCAGCAGAAGGGAGAGAATATTTCCAATCTGTGGCATTTTGCTCTGTTTGTTGGGGTTTTTTGTTTATGCAGAAGATAGAGAAGCCACGGGCAAGAAAAACAAGGAAAATCATAAAAGGAGAGGAAAAACCAACTTGGGCGTGCACAGCTATAATTTAATAAGGAAAAGGGAGGCATGTTCACGTTAAGGAATTCTGTCCTCTCTATTTCGAAAGATGTTCTTTCTAGAGAAAGGGATTTTGATGATATTGTTTTGGTTTTTAAAAGTCCTCTCATCTTGCTTAGAAATTTCTCAGTCTTCACCCTTCATCACCTCGATACTTTTAAGGACAACTAATCAGTAATTTTTATAGGGAGTCCTTCAATTTGGGTTTGGTATTTTCTCATGATTAAAATTAGAGGATTTATTTTGGGCAAAACTACCAGAAAAGTAATGCCTGCCGCACCCTATCAGAGACATTGGTGGCACAGGATGTGAAAATGTCTCATTAGCTTTGGACGGTAACTATAGATCACAAGTAGGTACTGTATATTTCAAAGAGCCAGAAGAAACAATTTTGAATTTTTTTTTTTTTTACTGCAAAGACATGGTAACGGAGGGGATAGATATATTTAACTGGACATAAACAACACACAATGTTTGTGTCAACACGTCACAGGGTACCTGGTTCCTGTGCACAAGTTTTATGTTTTTATGCATCCGTTAAAATACACTTTTACTTTTAAAGTAAAAAAATAAAATAAAATAAGACATGTCAGGGTTTTCACAGCAGATTCGTGCTCCACATCTGGAGGGACTTGAGGGCATCCGAAGGTCACTGGTCCTGCTCCCAGGGGACCAACACTGGGGACCCTTGGTTCCCAGTGGTGCTGCAAGGTTCTAGCCTGAGGACCACAGTAAGAACCCTTGGGCTGGCCTTTAGCTAGTGGCCCGAAAACAGGATTCCTCTCTAATAAAGAGGATGTACTCACAAAAAGATGTTTAACCTGCCTGGGAGACGCCCTATTGTTTTGACCTTCACGACAATTGGGTGTAAAACTTTGAGTAAACACCTTCCTGACACCTATTACAGGGACTCGGCGGGAGGCGCGGCCATTAATCAGAACAGCTGCAGGAGGCAAGGGCTGCTGATGGAGCCCCGGAAGGATGGCTGGGTCCCCTGCAGTTCTCTCTCTTTTTCTTCAAATTAAAACCCAAGGAAACCAAGAGAGAAAGAAACTCCATTTGGTTCCTACTTGCCTCCCAGAAGAAGGGCAGTTTCAACCTTCCTAGGCTCCAAGGAGGCAGGAGTGTGGAGCTCTGTGCTGTGCAGAGCTGATGCTTGCCTCTGAACTTCCCAGGTGGAGATGGGAGCATCGCTCCCAAGGGACTCTAGGGGCAGATAAAGCTGATCTCAGGCTGACAGGGCCAAGACCTTTCAGTGCTCCTCCCACAGGTGGCCAGGAGGGATGCAGGTGGTAGCCCACACAGAGAGCCCAGGACCCTTCCTCTCTGGAAATTCACAGCTGCAGAATCCTGAGGGAATAAGGGTTGTCCTGCAAGGCTGGCATGGTCCCCTAATATTTGAAATGAACTAGGGGTCACAGGACAGAAACTGGAAGTAGGGATTTGGGGATCATGCTGCCTACGTGTGAACTCTGCTGCTACTTTGGAAAGAATGGCCCTCACCGCCCTATACTTTCATTTCTTCATCTCTTAAATGGGCTTAGAAATGTGGACACCTCGTCATTTAAGTGTTTGTGAGGATCAGTGCTGAGTACTTTAATGATACAATCTGGAACTCACCTTTGGGTTTTTTTTTTCCTGTATCCTTCCATAATCAGACAAGGAGAAACTTTGTTCTAGGTCACCACTAGGGCAGAGAGATTTAAGCCTGTTGAAAAGAAGGGTGTACTCCTGGCTAATAGCATGAAAGAAATAAAATTAAAAACAGCTTTTGGGAGATAAAAAATAATAATCCTCACTCTTACAGAGAAGGGAAAAACATAAGTGCTTAGATTTTTTTTTAAGTGGAGATATGAACAATGCCATACCAAATGTTTAAGTGAGCTGCAAGGCTACAGGACAGAAGAAACGCAAAAGTTAAATCTGAAAAGCTGTAAAGTCCTCGTCCTTCAAAGTTATTTTCCAGAAGGCCCTGTGAAAAGTAGACACTTCTTTGAATATCTTTTATGTTTTTAGCAGTTGACCTGTAAACTCTGAAACTCGAGTTTTCAAAACTTGCAGAAGAAATCTCATAAACAAGGATTAGCTCACGTAAAGTTGGGTTCCTATTAGTATTGGATGTTCTCATTTTCCTCCATGCTGAGTGACCAGGTTTAGTTTAGTAAATAGCTATGACGCAACCAGTTCTTGACTGTAACCTGTGGTTGCTGCTAATTTCAAGTCATCCCTTGCAATATAGCTTCCTGCCCACTCTCTGATAGTTTCTTTCCCTAAGAAAGCATCCACTTACCTTTTTGCCCTACAGGTTAAGAGAACAAGGAAGTCATTCCGTCTTAGAGTTAGCTTTCTTTTAAGTCAAAGGGCATAGGGAGTTTCCATCATATAGGAGATAAATGCTCACCCCTATTATCTGTAATGATTCAAGATGTATTATTTTACTGAGAAAAAATGCAAATTGGGACAAATCAGGTACATAAACTTTCATTAATAAATCTAAGAAACTAGATTGCTTATTAGCTAGAACTCATACACACATATGGATAGCTTCAGTCTTCTGCTTTGCACTTACAGACAATTCCTGCTGCCTTAAAGAATAGCTCAGCTGGGCTGGGGATATAGTTCCGTGATAGAAGCACTGGTGTAGCGTGTGTGAATTTCTGGATTCAAACTCCAGCACCAAAACAAAAGACAAAAAGAAATCCCAAACAACAAAAAGCAACAGCAAAAATGCTCAAGCTGCATTTCTAATTCACTAAAGATTTTTGCTCTTGGAATTAATACCCTCCTTCCTTAAAAGTAAATATCCTTAACAAAAGTCTTCCCATGTTTCCAAATACATGCATGCATCTAAACATGTCCATGTTTGTTTTTGAATATCCAGCAGGCTGGTTTCTCAACAGCCATCCTTGTTTGTCTTTTCTTTTATAGGTTCCCATCAGAGGCTAAAATGAGAGGCTGAAGATCTAGTTCCATAGCTCTGGAAAGGGGTCCTGTGATTCAGCCTTGCCTGTAAGGGAAAAGGTAACTTTTAGCTAGGGAAACTTCCAGAAATCTTTTCCCTCCTGGAATAGAAAAGAAAAACAGAAACAATAGAAAGGATTTCACTCAAGGTTCGATACCCTGTCCTTCATCTCCTTTGGACAAGGATGTTGGTTCCTGAAACACTGGCCTCTATCTTCTCACCATCAGCAAGGATGTTTCCATCATTATGCAGTAAGATAGTCCCAGCAGATTCCCAGGAATAACCTTGAGTCCCCTGGATGATGTGCTCCCTGAACACATTGGGACTCCTAAATCAGGGCTTCTTGTGTAAATAATGGATCCTTTTAAAAGCCACTCTTACTTGAGTTTCTAAAACGAACAGCCCAAAGCAATCCAATTGGTATGTTGGTCTTCTTTTGAGCTTCAGATTGAAATTCAAAGGTTGACAGCTAAATGCAACCTTACATCATATTCACCAATTGCATTTATTATTATTTTTTTTTTTTGGTATCTAAGTGCCCACCTTTAGGTCCACTTATGAAAAGTTTGCAAAGAGGGCTGAGAATGGTCGTTGAGAAACCAGCCTGGTGGATCTACCCAGCTATGCTTCTAAATGCGGGCATGTTTAGATTCATGTACAAATTCATAAATATGGTGAAGGCTTTTGTTAAGGATATTCATTTTAAGTGAGGACGATATTCATACCAAGATATTGACAACAAAACCAAACCCAAACCAAAAGCCATCTCTAATGCTAGGTTAATTCAAAGGGGCACAATTCCTTTGTCTAATGTCTTCAAAGACTAACCTTAAACATGCACCCCTTTGCAAGAGTCAAGTTCTCCAGAGAACAAGAAACCATGTAGAAGTTGGGGGTGCCGGAGAGAGAGCCAATGCGACAGAAGGTGATGTAAGTACAGAGGAGACAAAGATGGGCTTCGAAACAACTGAAACTGCGGAAATACAAAAGGAGGGAAACCAATTGATGTTGCTACCATTTTAGAAAAAAAGCTTCCCTCAGCCAAGACCTCAAAGGACAGAAGTCTGATCTGGTGGATAGAATGGAGGAAACTTGTATAAAGATGAAATAAGGAGACCCTGATACTGACAGGACTACAAAACTGGTCCCCTGGTGTATACCTGGGGAACCTGAGCTTCACATTATGAACTGGGCACTGGAGCCAATTTGGAGACCCAACCTAAAAGGGAAACACTTGCTCTTGTGGAAATCAATCATGCAATGATTTAGTTTTCATTTCTCTTTGCATCTCCACCAGACTCAACATGAGTGGAGTGGGAGAATAAAAAGGTGAGGGCAAGTGAGTCGATGTAAATCAGGGCACTGAGCATGGAGCCCGGCTAGCGCCTCCTCTCCTTGCTGACAGGTCTGTTTCTGGTTCTTTTACACATGAAAGGTGCTGAGAAACTTGTGGATATTATTATGCTCTGGGAAACTGAGAATTTGGCACTTTCTTCCCTCCCATCCCACCCCTGCCCAGCTGGCTGACCTATGGCATCTCTCCACTGGGTCTGTTTGTAATTATGCTCCCCATGAAATCCAGGCAGCCTACTCACCAGCCCAGGTGTGCTTAGCACATGCTGTGCCCATCTGTGCAATGAATATTTACTGATGTTTCAAAAGTTAACTGTTCTTCTTCTCTCACCCACTCTCCCCTACCTATCACCTGACTCCTGATCCACTCCCTCTTCCACACACTTTTCCGATTATACTACTTAGCCACCAGGAAACGTGATGGTGATCAATCTGCTGTTGACAGTACTAATACATAATTAATTGGATTGTAAAAGGTTGTAAATTGAAGTCCACATTTCACTTTTTCTTCTTTCTCTTGGGAACAATGGTGTCATGAGCTATGTTACAGCATTGGTAAGTTTCAGTTTATAAAAGTTAAAGGCAATAAGTGATTCTTTTCCACAAGGCATTCTAATGAGACTCTGGAATCCCATGCACTATGTGGATTCCACTCTCAGTCCCCCATCCCTGCAGCCCTCAATCCACTAGTGATATGCATTTATAGAGATCATGGTCTCTTCCTTAGGATGAGCACTCAAGCTCTCAATCTATCTGTCCTCCTTTTATTTTTCTTTATTTCTCTCTCTCTCTCTCTCTCTCTCTCTGTGTGTGTGTGTGTGTGTGTGTGTGTGTGTGTGTGTGCATGCGTAGGGCTAATTGATATTTAAAAGTCCACAGAAGCAAACTAAAATCTATCACATAACCTCTGCAAATGACTCAATCACTGTATGAACTGAAGGAATCAGATTTGGATTGAAATTGTCTGTACATAGTTTCTATAAAGAAGTTGTAGAGAGCTTTCTCAGTGAGGTTGTATTAATGTGTTAACAAATTGCAGTGAAAATGGTGTGCAAGTTAATCTGCTTTCTTTTTTTTTTTTTTACTTAGAGAGAGAGAGAGAATTTTTAAAATATTTATTTATTTATTTATTTTAGTTTTCAGCAGATACAACATCTTTCTTTGTATGTGGTGCTGAGAATCGAACCTGGGCCACACGCATGCCAGGGGAGCGCACTACCACTTGAGCCACATCCCCAGCCCAATCTGCTTTCAATTGGTTTCCTCAAATAATTGGATTTAAAAGAATATTTTGGATCCACCATTTCTTGGTTCTGTCTATCTTTCTTAATGTTCTAGATAATTTCCTCATCTTTTGGCTGTGGAAATATTGTGTTTCTTATGTCTGTGTTTATTGTACTATAATATTATGCTTTTGCCTAAAGAAATTAATAGAAGTAAGTTTAAAAGAAATGCTTAAATCATCCAATATAATTTTAGAAATCACCAGTTTTATCCTCTGAGTGATATAAAAGGACCAAGTGCTGGCTTATATTTTATAACTCGTAATGTGCTGAGAATAATTAGCTGTCATTGATGAATCAACTATGAACCACAGAGCAAATTTAATACAGGATACAGTCAATTAACTATATTTATGAATTCTGACAGAAACAAAAATATTTTGCAATGGTAATAATTATGATCAATTTTTAAATCACCAATCTTTACCAAAATGTTCTTGGTCTGTTTTCCAAATTGAAAACTAAGTTTAGTGGAAAAATTAGGTAAATAATGTGTAATTTTTGATACATCCAGAAACAAGTTTTTCTTTAACTTGCTTAAATTGTTCATATTTTTTCTATAATGAGGTGATGCAGAGAAAAAGAAAATGTTCATCCTTTGACAATTTGAAAACAAAACAAAACAAAAAAAAGAAATATCAAATTACCCAAAATCATTTTAAAATTTGTTGTGATTTATGGAGACCTATACATTTGTCATTAAATTAGTCTTGAAAAAGCATACTTTCTCCAGGTCAAAGGAGAAAAAATTCTCCTTTGACCTGGAGAAATTCTAGAAATGAGCAGTTTTGTCCTCTAAGTGATGTAAAAGTATTAAATGGTGGTTTATTAAAGTTAATTTATGATATTCTTCACATTTCTATAAGATTTTTTATACATTCAAACAAAATGTTTGTCAAAGTCACTCAAAATGTTTACTTTCTTAAAATGAATATCATACATTTAAATGCATAAATGAAAAGAACAGTAATATTCTAGTAGATACAACAAAGTAGAGCATTAAATGTTCTCTTCAAGAATGAAATTTAAACATAAAATTTAGTACTGTGTTTAGGAATTGCAGTTAAAAGGAATATTGTTTGCAGTCCTTCAGTTTCTAGACCAGGAAACGCTGCAAGCAGAATTAGAACCATGCATAAAGAGTGCCTGTGGGTGTTAGACTAAGCTGTACTTAACACTTTTGTCCACGTTTTATCATTACAAGGAAAAAAAATGCATATAAGTTACAATGTTCATTTAAAAATCCATTTGTCAATCATTTGAAAAATTGTAGAATTGATCTTCTTAATTACACAGTCAACTCCTAACTGTTAGGCATTCTGGCTATAATTCATTTATTCCTAATCTTTGACAATAAATCATTGGATTCCTTTGCATGTTTTTGGAATGCCTATAATACTAAGAAAACCTAAGGCTTCTTAAAACTCTTGAAGCTGGTATATTTTACCCAATGGGTGTGCCATTTTGTTCTGATGCAGTTTAGACTTCTTTTTAGCGAACCGAGAAGGATTTTTAATTCAGGCTTTGTAGAAACTCCATAACCCAGTTTTGAATGACTGACATACAATTTGGATTCGAGAATGCCATACAACATACCAACTAGCTTAGAAAAGTTTTGTTCTGTTTTGTTTTGTTTTTTTATCAAAGAAGCCACAGGTCTCACCCCATGTAATTCTGATGCCATCAGAATCACTGCCACTGCTTCATGGTATGGGTGAATCCTGTAGCTCAAATCCTTTCTGTCTTTTCATTTGTTGTCTGTTTCTGCCACTCCCCAGAAGCCCACCATCCTGCTATCACATTTTCTACCTTTCTAATTCAGGTAATTGCCAGCATTTAAAAAGAGAAGCTTTTAAGAGAATTTTCATTCTCACCAGCAGCACTGGCTGCAATTTCAATCCTTACTTTTTTTTTTTTTCACTAACTGCATTTCTATTATATCGAATGATTTCTATTAATGGTTTTCCAGATCTGAGCCACCCTGGATATTCTGTTACAACTCTGTCTGTGGGTTCCTACTGTCAGCCAGGCATGGGAATAGCAGGCATCCTCCACACCTGCTGCCAGAACCCCTCTCTCTTCCTCCTGATGTGCACGGAGACTTCCTCTTTCACAGGGAGACTGCAGATTCCAGGTGCAGTGTGACAAGCCAGTCCACTTTTTTAGGTCACAGACTACATCAAAAATCAAAATAAAACAGAGAACTTCCTTCCTAGTCTGCAGCTGTTAGAGATGTCATTGCTTATGCATTACCCACAATGTGTAACCTACATTTCTTTCAAATGAGGTCTACCCTTTCCATTTCTCTTACATTCACTTTGTAAATTATGGCAGAGTACACACGGCATGAAATTTAGCATCTTAAAACATTTTTAAGTAGACAGTCCGATCGCATCAAGTGCATTCACTCTGTTCGACTGCTCTCAGCACCATCCATCCACAGAACTGTTTTCATTTTGCAAAACCGAAACTCTGCTCCTCTTGAATAGTAACTGCTCCATTCCCTCTTTGGTACAGTCCCTGTCAATCACTTTCTATCGTCCCTCCCCCTGCTTTTAGTGCTGTGTGATTGCTGACTTCTCAGTGCTACATTCCATAGGATGTAATAAAGGGAATCGCTCTAAAAAAAATTCTATCAAGTTGCCACACTTCCGGGTGGCACCAAGGAGGCGGCATTGATCCTGGTTCCAATAGGCCCATGTAGGTGGCCAGCCCTGTGTCACCATGCACCACTTGATGGAAGGTGTCAAGGCAAGCTCAAATCATTTTTATTTCCTGGATGCCACTCTGTCCTCCTTCCCTGACCCTAACCCATTCCTCCATTCCTCTTTTCTGCTCTTACATAGGAAAATTATGACACAAAAGGAATGATCATATTTTTTTATGAGATAGCAACATTTTTTCTACTTTTGTTATTACTTTAGTACAAAAGCCACAGTTAAGTGTTCAGGAAACTATGTTCTATTTCACTTATTAAAAACCATTATTTGACAGATGATAACATTTTTATTAATTTCAGAAGTAGGCCTTTCACAACCCTTCAATCACCAATAATTATTATTCCATTTATAGGAACATTAAACCAACATTTGGCATATATAAACTAATATTTTAAAACAAAATAACCCCACACTTTTGGATGAGAGAACTAAAGGAGACAAGGAAAAATATTTATTTCAATGCTAAGTATATATTCCTTTGCCTCTTATTATTGTATAATACCTTAAAATCTTATAAAAAGCCCCTTGGTGATAACTAAAGCTATATTAAAATCAAATGATATATTCACATATTGTATCTCTGTAAAATTTAAAATGTGGTTATTGTTCTAACCTATATTATGGGGGACAGATCAGTATAAAGTACTTTTGAAATAAGATTGATATATGGGAAAAAATTTGAATATCTGCTTGGAACCTGTATATAAATCTAGGTGTTATATAATCCCAGTAATGGTATGTTTAATTTTTCAAGCAGATACGTCCTAATTTAAGTTAAAAAAATAAATAAAAGGGATATAGAACCATTAAGAAGGCCACAGATAAAGGTATATTTAAAACAATAAATTCAAGGACGATGATATCTCAGCCATCATTTGTGTTCTGCATTGGAATCATAGCCTTCTCATACCACATTTATATGAACATGTCATTTCTAAAAGAAAACAGGAGATCACCATAAACCCCACACTATCGTCTGGATACCTTGAGCAAATACACACAGTTCTCATTACCTTTCCAGAAGTTTTTCGGAAACTTTTGTTTTATAGATATTACAGTAGCATGGCACACTTACCAATTCTGGTTGAATGAGAAAGTAGGGAACCCTTCACCCACATACATGGACGGCAAGGACTTCACTTCCTTAAGGCATTAAATTCAAATCTATCCAAAGAATATCAGTCATGTTTTTAGGGATATACTTTGGAAACTTCACTGTTTCCTTGTGTTCAAAGTTATAAACAAATATTACTCATAACTAAACCTTCAAACCTATTTGCAATTTTTACTTGTTTCACTTTTCCTCTTTCTTTTTTTTTTTTCCTTTCAAATTTTGTACATAAAATTTGTGGCTTCTTTAATCATTGCTCAGTCCAGGTCAGAATTTAATGGTATAACTAATATTTGCTGTGGCTTATACAGTTCCATGTGGCTTGAGCTTAGAAAGTCTCTATTTTCTCTTAAACAATTTGATATATGTTTCTGCATGTTTAAACACAAATCATTCAGCTAACAGCCGGCGTCATTTCACTTGAACTGGAAATTTGTAAAACAATTTTAAAAGGTTACACTTATGATTGCAGTGTGTTTATATGAAACACAATAGGAAATTAACTCAAAACACTGATAAAAAAAACCGCATAACATTAATGTCAAACAGTGTCTCTTGTCATGCAATGATAACCTCAGAACACCTCCCTTAGTTTATAAGGATGACGGCGTTGAAAGCTGTGTTTCACTTCTCTACCTTTAAGAAACAGTTTTTATCAGTTTGAGGAAGAATTGTGGTTTTGAAAGTAAAATTTATTTTGTTTACTTCAATCAGATAAAGTTTCCAGGTATTGTTCGTAATTTTCAACTTATATGTATTGACCTCTTTTACAGGTTTCTTCCAAGAGCTCCACATTGGGATGTCAGAATGGTGCTTGCAGAAATGAAAAGATCCTCATTATGCTAATTTAGGTTCCACTGATAGGCATGTTCTGTTTTATAAATTACATCCTCTTGTCAGAAGTCAAAATGTATTTAAATAACTTCATGGAAATTGTCACCAAGATTTTAAATTGTGTGTCTTATATGCCATTGTTGATTTCATCCATGGGCTTAAAAATGGATATATATATTTATTTTAAAATGTGTGCATGATTGTTTTGTCACAAATGCTGTCTAAATGAAACTTAGATGCAAGTGTAATTTTCATGTATATTTTGATAAATTTTTGCATTTTATAAACACATTTTAATTTGGGGGTTTAATAAGATATGCTAAGTAGTATTAGTTGCTGTATATTTTAGTGCCAACAAGTTTGTTTCCTACTTACTTGGAATTTTCCTGAAGGGTAAAATAAATATACATGTTTTAAAAAAATTATTAAAATATCAAAAATTAAAATGAAAAGTGGATTTGATTTATGAAACTCATTTCCTGTTCACCAAGAAGAAAAAAAGCATTTTCAGTTTGCATTTACATGTGACACGCTGGAAAACAAAATGCAGTCTCGATGAAATTGAGCATATTTACAAATATCCAAATACTGAATAAATGATTTTTAATGTGAGCTTAAAAAGAAATCTAATAGTTTTATACTTACTACTTAAAACATCAAAAGAAATCTGGAAAAGAACTGAAGACTTACGCCAACATGATCATTTTATTAGAGAAAAAAATGTATTACATTTCCTTTTCAACCATTCCTGATAGAAGATCAGATTTCATTTTTTAAAAAAAGTGTGTCCTGTACTTGTTTTTTGTGCTCATTTGATTTCACTTTTCAGAATGACCAGTACCGCTGTTCGAGTAATCTTTGATGTTAAAAAAAATGGAAAAATCAAAGTGAAGAGCTAAATCTCTTCGTTTTTCAAACATATTAATCTTGTCAAGATAATACATAAAAATCAATCCTTGAAATTTTTTCCAGAGCCCTTTCTCCTCTCTTTTATCCAAAATATGAAACCACTTAGAAGGATAAAGCAATGTGAATGACTTCAGAAAAAAAAATCCTAATTTATATTTTGGCTACATGTATTTAAAAATGACCCAAGTAGACCGGGTTTGCATGGTCAAAAATAATCTGTTTGTGTAACCATTGACATTCGTTGTATGTGCTTAGCTCATATGTATGGCAGACTGAGAATCTCTAGTATGGCTTTTTTAACAATTCAACTGAGTTTCAAACCCCTGACAGTAACAAATACAAATTGCACCAGCCCCCAAAAAATTGTTGGGGCTAATTTTAATATTAATGAATTCTTTACAACCTCAGTTCAGCAGTTTCGATTAAGCTTTAATTAGTAGCCAGAGGGGAATCCAAAACAAAAATAAGGAGTTGAATTGCTAATTAAGTTAGTTTGATGAGGTAGAGTTTTAGTAAAAGACTGGTTGTTGTTAGCTGTGCAAGTTCTGACAAGCTAAAAATACTAAAGATTATCATTATTGTAACTAACATTCTACATTACCCCCAGCTTTCCACACAGCAGACAGGTCATTAGAGGAGGATGCTTTGGGCTGTCAGTACTGGAATTAAAGCCTTGTTAATAAGAGAGCAGAATATGAGAATAAGAGCCCAAGACAAATCCATGGGACTTTAACTTTGATTGGTTATAAATTAACTAGTTCTTACACCCAACTAAATATATCTATTCACTAACAGTTTTTTTTTCCCCATGCACTGTGGTTCTTGAAAGATCTGACTTATTAGAAACTGATGTTGCAAAGGAATTTCTTTCTACTCCATTGATGGTGAAAATATTTTACTTTATGTTCAGGTTCTGAACAGCTTCCAAAATTCCATGATTTCCTAATGAATTTGAAATTTAAAGTGATAGTGAAGAACAAGGATAAGTTAATGTTATAAGAAAAAAAAAAGTACACCTTCTTCACCACTGCTGAATTTTTTTAAGTATTGAATACTCTTAATAATAGATTTTATTTAAAAAATGGATGATTATTTCAGACCTGGAACTTAACCCATTGGTATAATTGGCTATTCCTAGTAGGATATGAATGCTCTCCTTGTATCCCCAAAGACTACTAATTATCCCCCTGAAAGCTCTCTGGTGATGGGATTCGCCCAGACTGCACAAGAGGAATGTGAGCCATCTTTTGGAGGATTGTGGAGAATGTAATTTTATTTCTCCATACTCCAATGTTTTCTATAATTTGTATCTTATCCTTTTGCTTAAGGTTTCAAAGCCTACAAACCCAATAACTTAGGGATAAGAGAAGACAGAAAAATAAATGATATTGTTTCCGAGGTATTAAATATAAGCCTGGCTATCGGAGCTGCATGGCAGTATCGAATCGTAATCAGGTACTTTGACTTAACACTGTTTTGTTTTATAATAAGGTGGTTGCCATATGTTGGAAAACCTATCCGCCTGTATCTGAGGGGCTCCGTACCTCTGTAACAAATCCAAAAACTCATTTTATAATACCTTAAATCTACCCATTGTAATGTAGCTCCACAAGTGTAAATCCACATCAAACTTTGCTCATGAATGTGTCTGGAAGATTACGTATATTATCATGAAAAGCTAAGGGGAAGCAGTGAATTAGAATGCAGTGGATCTAGCAAAAATAACTTTCAGTAAATCTTCTTTTAATGCATAGTTTACAATTTTCTTTTGCTCAGCATGAAACTGATTAAGATACCCCTTCTAAGGAATATTTCCCCCTTGCATAGACACATTGTTTAATATAGTTACATCCCCCAATACTTGACAAATCAGAATTTCAATGCCGCAAATGTGATGCTTGTTTAACAGCAGCAGAGAGTATTAATAATTTATCTATTTGAATGTAGAATAGTTTCCAATTACAGTCTTTCACATGGTGCAGCAACAGAACACACATTCTCTTAGTGGTGAAATTTTCAGTGTAAGCAAGGTGCTGGTGTCTGTGACAGGAGTTCAGAAACTGATACACATCATTAAGTGTATCTTCATTGATTATTACTTAAGAGCTACAGTGTTAGTGGTAAATAGTAATGTTAACATTAAAACAAGTAATTACATAATAAATAGAAAACAAAAAGAAAACTTTTCTTTAAATCAACACTATGGGTTTCTCAAGATAAACTGTTCTGAAAGTTTAGAATTAATATCCTGCATTTGATTTTTTTAAAAAATTTCCTGTTAAGGTAATGCATACTATAATCAGTTTAAAGTAAGTTATATGAGATACAAAATAATTAGAACATTTAAACTCCCAGTATCTAACTAGTAACCTAAGACCCTATTTCTCAAATGCCAAATTCACTGGTGAGTCAGAATGAAATTTAAAATAGTACCAACAAGAAAGTCAAATAAATCTGCTATTGAAATGATTTTTAAAATAGGTTTAGTGGGAGGGTCTGGTTTGACCAACAAATTATTTTCCAGTTTTGATATGAATAAAATCTAATAACAAAAACAAAACACTGATTTTAAAAGTAGATATGAATGTTATTTTAATACTTTTTGAGTACGAAATGTCTCAAAAAACTTATTAGTCTTGTTCTCCATTTTTGCTGATTGGATATGAAAGGATGTCACTTAAAGTAGGATTTCTTGAATCTCTCAAGAACAGCTGACTTCAGATGAACCGAGAGCATGCCAGGAGAACTTACCCTTGGACTTCATGCAAAGAATATTTTAAATGTGATAACACGATAATGCTATGGGATTCATTATATTGATTCCTTAAATATTTCCTCTCATTTCCTGAATTCTACCTTTTTTATTTCATTCATTTCATTCCACATTTTATGCACCTTTCATCAGTTATATGTGCATAAAAAAGGGGCCTCTTAGGGAAAAAAATCAAACGTGCTCCCAAGGCAAGTACCATGAGTTCAGCCGCAGTGAGGGCTACGCTTCTATTCCTCAGGACAAGAAGGTTCCCTCTGCAGAGCCAGATTGCCGCTTCTTGTACTTGGCACTGAAATACCATAAAGTCCTTTGATTTTTATGATATGTGAATTTTAAAAGTAGATTAACTTTTATGTTAACATAAAGTGTCTTCTTAAAATCAGATTGTTTGCACATTTTTAAAAGTAAAAAGTTCCTTGAGGAAAGAAAATGATAGAAACCCTTCAAATTATATGTTAAATGTTTAGATGATAATTGCTCAGGGGGTAAAAACAACTTTTACAGGCATAAAGAAATTAAGAAATATAAGCACATTTACTTTTCCTTCTTGTCATCCAGCGGTATCATTCCAAAAGAAACAACTGTTCTCCTGTGTGGATACAGTACCTGGCTGTTTCTTGAGCTAACAAGCCTTCTTTGCTTCCATTCCAAAGACAAGAACCTACATGAGATTTTAAAAATGAACACCATGAAAAATAATAAAGTTGCTCATTCTTTAGCATTACCACTCACTTAATCTCTCCTTAAGTAAATAAAACAGCCACAGCTTGCAGAAAGCATTGTTAAAAAACATAATCACCACACTCATGAAATCATCCCAGGCATTATATTTTTAGAAAAATTAGTGCTGTAAGAATTTTGATTATTATACCCTGATAATTTATAGAGATTTAACACTCTTGCATCTTAAAATTCTATTTGGTCTCCAACTAGATAATAACATGAGCATTTTATTGAAATTGCTATTTACATGTTATTGAAGTTTGTCTTTAAACCACATGAATCACACTAGCATTTTTTAAGTACATCCTGGTGCGTTAACTCTGTCCTAAAACTTTTCAAAGGATTACCTCATGTTATCTTTAAGTGAATACTTTAAGGAAACTCTTATATCACAGCTTACAAAATATTCACAAGAAAGTTACAAGGCATCAGTATTTTATAACTACCACTTAGTGAATCCTTCTTTGAGTGCTGAATTCTGCTACCAGGGCTGAACATGGTCACATACCTGCCTCTGGGTATAGTTAAGTCCACCTGGCTACCCAGAACATCCCAGCAGGCTCTCACCCCCACAGGAGAGGAGATGGAGTGGGGTTTCCCCGAGGGATAATTAGGGCTTAAAAGCTTTGTTTGGCAGTGTGGTGGTAAAAGTGGAAATGAAGCTTTCACGGAGATTTTATTGCTCTTTTGATATCAAAAGGGGAGATCTACAATAGAGACCGCAGCCACCATCATGAGGGCTATTTTCCTCTCTGCAGATCACCACCTGGTGGAGAGTCGGGCACACACGGCAGAGTTCATAAATACCTGTTCTACCTGTTCGAAGGAATGAATGAGAAGTGCCACTCCAGAAAGAAGGCAGTTGTTCTGTAAATTCCATATCCACACCGAAAAGGGCAACTGCAAATGTTGCCTTCTCTAGAAATGGCAACGGAGGGGGTCAGCATTTTAGATGCCCAGAGAACCCACAGGGGGTGTTGGAGCAGTGGAGGCAGCCCGTGGCCACCTCTGGATGAGGGGCCGCCTGGGAACAGGAATTTTGAGGAGGGGGGGCCCATGATTTCACATATTCTTTCTAGAGAAGGGACCACATCTTCACAAAGACCTCCAGTTCTGGTGGGCGGTGGAGGTATGTGGGGCCAGGCGGCAGGAAGACACCAGGAGGTGATGCTGTAGGCAGCGCGTTGTGTCCTGTGCAAGGGGACTTGGGTGAAAGAACATGTGCGTATGCTACAAGATGAAGGAAAAGAAGGAAAGCCATCGTTTATTGATTGTCCCAGTCTGTCATGAATACTCTGGGCAACAGCTAAGAGGCAAAGATTTCTCCTGATCCCCTAAGTCCCTTCCTCTGTCCTACCCTCTCTGTTCCCCAGGGCACCACCTCCAGCACCACCCTGGAGCAGAAGCAGCCTGAGCTGAGGAAACCGGGGAGTCAGGGACTTCTCCTGGCTGTTTCTTTGCTTTCTTCAATCATTCTCTTTCCCACACAGGAATAAAACATGCTCCTTGGCCAGGAGGTGCACCCTGTTCCCTACCCGGCCCCACCCCCAAGTCCCCAGAGCAAGTTCAAAGCAGTTGTCCTTTCCTCGCCGCATGGAGCCCACATAGCAACACCAAATGCTGTTTCCTCTTCATCCAGAGCTCCCCTGGGAGAATCTTTCACTTCTGCAGGTGCCAAGGTCTCCGTTCCAAGGTTCCTGGGTGGGGTGGGAGTTCAGTCAAGGTGTCAGCGCAGGGAATCCTAGCAGTTAGGCGCCAATGCACCCTCTGTAACTGGGTCTTCTGACATCTGTGGATTTTCCCTCTCAAAAGTTCATAAAACAGGGAGGAAAGGAGAAAACGCCGGGAAAGGGAGATGCACACCTTCAGCAATAATTCTTGCAATTTTATAGGGCTCTGTAATAGATCAGAAAAAAAGACAGTGTGGGAAGACGTGAAGAAGTGGGAGAGGTTCCTGGACAAATGTGACTGCACGTCCAAAAATTGGCACACAAAGTCCTCCCCCTGTGTGTGAACTCTAATTGCTTAGGTGCAAACACAGTCACTACTGATGCTGTCCTTTGTCAAGCCGCCACAGAGGATGCACCAGAACAATTATTTTCAAGCCACCGGATCTCAGCCTCTTGCCTTGAAAACTTCAAGCCACCTCCTCACCTACCCATAAAATCCCATGATCAACAAGTTATGTAAATGCTAATAGGTGCTAAACTCTAAGGTGGATTTTGTTGCTGCTCTTTCATTGTCTTTTTTTGGGGAAAAAAAAAAACAACTCAGAGCAATGCTCAAATTTTAGGAGAAACTGATAACACTAGTTCCCAGAGAATTATATTCATTTGACTTTACAGTAAACTATATCTATCATGACCATTATAGAAGTCCGTAATTTTACTTGATAAAATAAGCATATAATTTTTAAAATATTTTTTAGTTATCTATCTGGATACAATACCTTTATTTCACTTATTCATTTTTATGTGGTGCTGAGGATCGAACACAGTGCCTCACATGTGCCAGGCAAGCGCTCTGCCACTGACCCACAACCCCCGCCCCAGGATGTAATGTTTTTTTAGAACTGTAATGATTGCTATAAACCAATGAATTAAAAATAAATCTACTTTTTGAAAGAGGATTTGTTACAGTTATTGTGTGGCTACTTGCAGTCACTCTCATAGTTTTGTGAAAACTTTTTTCAGGGGTTGGTTTGTGAAACTAAGGAAAGGAGGACATTGTACAATCTCACTTGGATTCTCTTGATGGAAGAACTTGGTATTCCAGAAGATGAGCACACAAACAATGTGATTATTCATCCATTTTTTGGATTTTGCTAAAAAATCCATGCTAATTTTTTGGCTCCAGACAGAAATGATCTGGCAAAGACAAAAGGATTGTTCTTTTGTCCTGCTTTACAACTATATGATCATATTACTGAAAATTAAGATCCAATACAATTCTTATACTCGGAGATAATTACCCCAAACCTTTATGGCCAGGGGATTAATGGTGCTCTGTGTAGGTTTTTAGCAGGTATCCCTGAGGTGTGAAGAGCTAGGTTTTGAACTCGTAGGCCAGGGTCACATCCTTCCTGGACTACAATTTGGCAGACAAAACAGAGTTCTTTAACCTGTTGTGATATTAAAGATAGATAAAACCAAATAAATGATATTAATCCCTCTCTCATAGTGAAAACAAATCAAAAGTATATCATTAGTAATAAACTATGACTTCATTAAAATGCCACACATAACAGGATTAGAGAAGAATGTGTCAATAATTGGCAAAGGTTTGTCATTCATTAATTATCACCTTTGTATGAATACAAACTTGTTATCCTCACGTATTATAGGTGAAAGATTACTTTAAAATAACCCATGATATTTGTGATATTGTTTTGTGGATTTTTATACCTTATGTTTAAGAGATTGATTGAGAGATATTTTTTAAAAATCTTTATTTCAAATAAATATTCTCTGAGTGAAAGATGGTGGTATTTTCATAAGTAATGCCTGTAACAATCGTGGTGGAAAAAATAAAATAATTTTTCATATAGATAATTGCACAATTTTTAAATTTGCTTTCATTTTCTCACTTACCTCTGTAGAAACAAAACATAAATGTTAGTTCATTTATGGTTGATCATTCTAGCTTTTTCCTACTGGAATTACTGTAGTTGGTTTTCAGAAGATAAATTGATAAGTAAAATTCAGCTCATAAAATTATGTTTACTTAAGTTTGTCACAAGATAACAGTTTATATTGAGGTTTATAATTATAAACATGATTTTCTTGATACTTACCTATATCCTAATTTTCACTCCAAACAGTCAAATTGCATTTTTATGTTCCCATCTCTTCTATAACAAGTAAATATTGAAGGAAAAAGCTATTCTTGTTTTGCAATGATGGGGCTATGATTCAGTGAAGAGAAGGGATGTTTTGTGATGCTTATTTCCAGTTAGACATGACAAAATACAGTGTTCCTCACTTAGAGGTGAAATTTTATGTTGGTTTTATCCTCCCAGAAAGGCAAATAGGAAGAATAACTATATAGAAAGATTCAAATTGTGTTTTTTTTAATTTTAGTTTTTGGTTGTAGTTGGACACAATACCTTAATTTTATTTATTTATTTTTATGTAGTGCTGAGGATCGAACCCAGGGCCTCGCACATGCTAGGTGAGCACTCTACCACTGAGCCACAACCCCAGCCTCAAATTACTTGTTTTACTAAGTAGGTTATTTCTAAATTTCAGAGAGTTATCATGATTATGTAGAATTTGTCAAGGTCTTGTGTCTATATCTAAAATAATCTTTAGAATCACAATGGTTTTATTTTCATTGAAAATTTAAATACATGGCAAATATGCACAGAGGCCTCTAAGCATTTAACTTGATTGATTTTCTTAAAGTGCAGGTTCATTACTAAACACCCGCACAATTTAATGCAATGATATCTGATATTGAATGCATGATGCTGAGTCACGGGATACATATATCACTTATGAGATTGATTTAAAACTAAATGTATATTTTGAAAGAAATTACAAATAGTCCATATTCAAGCTATGTAGTTCTTTAATTCGTATTTCTCATAGAGCAAAAATAATTTAAATGCTTTATGATGAAGAATATGATCTAGAGTGAGAACCCAGCTTATAAATTCCGTATTGTCCAGCTGATATTCCACTGGCTTGAAGCCCACCTCATATCTTTTCTAAACATTCTAATAATTATGTATATGGATTTGTCACTTCATTCAGTGCTGGGTTTTTTTTTTCCTTAATCAAATTAACAAGATGGGCATTTAAGGAACTGCTGAGTCATTTTTAAAAAACAATTTAATTGTATTTTGTTATGGTTTAGGATATTTCAATTCCTGTATCTGTTGTGTAATGATCAAATCAGGTAATTAACCCATCCCCTTAGACATTTATTATTTTATCTGTGGTAAGAACAGTTGGAATTCATTATTCCAGCTATTTTGTAATATACAATGCATTTATTGTTCACGATAGCCATTATACCAGCACACCAGATCTTACTCCTCCAAATTGTAACTGTGCCGGTTGACCAACCTCTCCCCACCCAACTACTCCCTACTTGCTTCAGCTTCTGGTAACCAGTGTTCTATTCTCAACGTGTAGAGAACAACACTTTAAAAATAAAAGGGGGGTTAGATCCAGTGGTATTTATCTTTCTATACCTGGCTCATTTCTTTGGACATCATATCTTCCAGGTTCATCTATATTGTTGCAAAGACAGTGTATCATAGCTTTTTTTAATGGCTGAATAGCTTTCCAGAATGTATATGTACATTTTTTATCCATTTATCCATTGGTGGTCATTTAGGTTGATTCCAAATCTGGCCTATTTTAAATCGTACTGCAATAAGTATGGAGTTCAGAACCCCTCTGTTCAACATACTGACGTCATTTCCTTTGGATATACACCAGGAAATGGAATTGATAGATTGTATGCTAGTTCTGTGTTTAAACTTTGAGGAATTTCCCTACTGTTTTTTTTCATAATGCTGGACAACACTTTTTTCATCATTTAGAAATAGCAAATATAAGAAGGGTGAGGTGTTATCTCATTTGGGGTTTGCTGTGCATTTCCCTGATGGTGATATTGAATAATTTTTTTAAAAAAACTTGCAGTTTATATGTCTTCTTTTGAATATTATCTTTTCAGGTGTTTAAGTTATTTTTAATTTCATTATTTTGTATACAATTATTTGCTTATTTTTTATTTTGAGTCAAGTCCTTATTAATGCTAGATATTAACCATTTACAAATATTTTCTTCTCTTCTGTAGGTTGTCACTTCATTCCATTGTTTCTTTTGCTATGCAGAAGATTTTTAGGTTGATGCTGTCCCTTTTGACCATTAGTGATTTTGGTGCCTGTGCTTTTTGAGGTTTTATCTTAAAAATCCTCATCCAGACCAATGGCACATTGTGTTTAATTTATGTTTTCTTCTAGCAGTTTAATATTTTCAGATCTTACATCAAGGCTTTAATTTTGAGTTAATTTTTATTAATTGCAACAGGTAGGAATGTAATCCAGCATTTTCTCTTGTTCTGGAAAAGCTTTGAACTTTTCCCTGGGTAGTATCACATAGGGCCCAGACTATGGAGGAGTATTTCTTCTGTACATAGTTTTTTGACAGTTTTTAACCACAAAGTTATGTTGAACTTTATACCTGTTGATTCTGCATCTATTGAGATGCTTATATAGTTTTTGTCTGGTATTTGACATTTATTGGTTTGTGTTTATTGAACTATTCTTGCATCGCTACGTGAATCTCACTTGATCATGGTGAACAATCTTTTTAATGTGATAGTGAATTCAGTTTTCTAGAATTTTTTTTTAGAATTTTTGCATTTATGTGTATCTGTCATATTGTCCTGCAGGTGTTATGGTTCCTGTCTTTTGTCTGGTTTTGGTATTAGGATGATGCTGGCCTTGGTGAATGAATCTAGTGGACTGATAACCTGAATTATGCCAGAAAACATTTTCTTACATATTTAGTTTATTAGGAATAGATAGCCCCAAAAATGTTTAGAGGTTTTCTTAAAAATATTTCATGTTTTTTTTCCTGTTTTCTCACTTTTATCAAGTTTACCAAATACATTTCTTTCATGGGTTTATATTTGAGAATTTTTGTTACCTTTACTTTTATTACCACATATAAAACCAAAATATTGCATTTTATACATTATACTTTATAAAACATTAAATATAATGCTATATATTTTAGAAAATATGGATAATAAGTGATATACATATCACTAGTCCAAAATAAAAGTTCAAAGTTAACTTGGAAAAAATAGTATATTGTCAAACTTAAGGTACAGTGTAACAAAATTCCATAATAGTATTGAATAATATTCTAGGAAATATAATTTGAGAGAGTGAGTATAACTTTGCCTGGCATTTAAATTTGCCAATTTTTAAAAAATACATAAAATTTATCATCCTCGTAGTTCTAAAATATCACTATGCTATTTTTACTAGTTAAAGTTTAGTTTGAAACTAAACATGGATTACATATTTCTTGAGGTTTTCACAAATTTACTAATTTCTGTCAAGTTCTAGTGGATATGCTTTCTAATTTGTAAAAGCTAACACAGACTTTGTGCACAAAAATATTGCAACTAAAAATAGCTTACAGAATTTTGTTACGTGAAAATGTAAAAAGATGAGTCATTTGAGAAAATAAGATGAGAGTGAAGACATATGAGCTTATATTAATAGTAATTTTATGTATTAATTATTATTAACTAGTTATGTGATAAACCAATTCTTCATTTTATTGTTAATTTGGTAATTTATTAAAGCATTGGATAGCTTCTTCATTATTCTATGGTCATTGTTTAGAAATAAATGTTAAGTGGGTGAGAGTTTTTTACCTTAATATTCCATTTATAATTACTAAATTATCTGGGCTATAACAAAATATTCTGGAAAATATATCATGTTAATTATATAAATGAATGTCTGTTTGTTTGTTTTTTTAACCAAATTTTTATATGTTCTAAGTAATACCTAGCAGGCCTTTTCAGGTTGGCATGAATCAAAGTGTCTAACCACAAGTCAGTACTTGAATGACAGCCTGAAATAAATGCTAACACTGCTTGAAGATTTGAGATGAAAATTATGCCCATATTGCATGTGATATAAAGACAGCCCTCCATAGCCACAGGTCCCACATCCATGAATCCAAACAAACTCGATCAAAAAAAAATTTTTTTAATTGCATCTGTAATGGACATGTGTGGAATTCTTTTGCCTATCCTTATTCCCTGAGCAATACAGCATAAAAACTATTTACAAAGAATTTACATTGCACTAGGTATCATAAGTAATGTAGAGATGATTTAAAATATATGAGAGGATATATATATAGGTTCTATGGAAATGTTTTGCCATTTTATATAAGAACTGACAATCTTGAGATTTTTGTATCGTGAGGGTTATGGGGAAAAATCCCCCAAAGATACCAAGGAAGAACTAACTATGTATTTTATTTATATTTTTATGAGTAGTATACATTCTAATACATGTAAATTTTTGTACTTGGATGTGGCATCTCGACTGATAGTCCTTCATGCTCATGTGCATGATATTAAACTTAGTGCCTCAGTTTATCCTCAGAAATCACCTGGAGTCTGTCTGAAAAACAGTGAAAAGAAGAGCAATTTCTTTGAACTGCTTTGAGTGGTGAGTAGTATCCTGCCAGCCTACTGTGAAAATCAAAGTAGATAATGTATGTTTGGTAGGCATTGTGTGAAAAATACATTTAAAAATACCATAAATGAAGGTTTAATAAGCATCTTTAATTTATGAATATATACATTTTTGTCCCATTTGCATTTTCAAGTTGTTCTACTACTCAAGTAGAACATTTCTTAAGTTTACTACCTCTTCATAAAGCAATTGTTATAAAATTACTTATTATTCTTTTAATCATAGTAGATTTTCAATCAGAAATCTTCAGGCAAAGTCAGAGTGGCTATTAAATGGTATATAAAAGATCATCCTCTAGGTCTATTTTATTAGAAATAAATTCACTATACATATGAGTAAGAACATGCTAATATGAAATATGACTAACTTTTAAATGAATCAAGCAAAACCTGAAATACAAGTAAATACTGTCCTAACAGCAAATTTCCTGTCAGACATGCATTAATTGAATAACATTTTTCTTGAAATACTCTGAAATTTCTATATATTTTTTTTTGGAAGAGTCTTATACATAAGCCTTTCTATTCTTTAGTTACACCATATATTTTACTGAAAAAGGAAACCAGTTAGCCTGGTTATTTAGTTAACTTATCAAGATCAAATGACATTTTACTGTTTAAAATCAATTTAAAACTAATTTAATTCACTCTCAAAAAAATACATTTGTTATCAATGATAAATGTTTTAAAGAATGGATAGCTGATTCTTAGAGAAATTCCCCCCACCCCAAAAGTTCGAAGTATTACTTAATCAATGGGACAAGACTTTTAATGTCCTGGGCTAAACAGACCTGGTGGCACAACGGAAAGTCTAAGGAAACTTCAATCCCTTTTTCAGTGTTTCTTTACAGAAAGCATGTGACAATGCATGGAAGTTCTGCCTGTCCTCTTAGCAAAAGAAAGACCCGTAGTAGACAAAATTGGACCTCTGATGACAACTGAGAGCCTTTTATTGGATCAGCTCATTGGTTCTGTGATCTGTCCCCATTTCCCCAGCCCAAGGCGCTCATCTTTTCCCAACTGTAATCATCCTATGTGGTTAGAGTCATCTAAATGTTTCTGGCAAACCCAAGTTGCTTTCTCCTGTTGTATCTACTGTGGCAGTGCTATATCTCTTATGCATTAGTCTCCAGTTTACATACCCTTTATCCAGCTCTGACTGGATATATAAATCCTGATGCCTTGCACACAATGGGCCATCATTATGTTCTTTTTCAAAGAAAAAAAAAAACCTTCATGTTATAGCTTCAGAGAGAAACAAACTTATTGGAACTCAGAGGCTATAAAGCTCCATTGGAGGTGGTAAATATGCCCTTCCCATGCCTTCTGAAAATAGATGTCATTCTCTGCTCTCCTACATTACCCTTAGAGCAGCCTCAGATGGATGGGGTGGAATAGAAACTACAGAAATTACAAGACTGGCCTAAAGAATAATGAGTTTGTTTTAGTTAAGTGAATCCCTAAGACTAATGAGCTCAATGGCCTGATGCCATTATGACTGCACATTTGTTACTAAGTCATTGTAAAATGACAGTTTATGTTGTCACAGGAAATCATATGTCCAATGACATGCAGCTTCTATAACAGCATGCCCATCCAAAGCCAGTACTGGGGGCTGTGGTTGTAGCTCAGTGGGAGAGCGCTTGCCTACCACATATGAGGCACTGGGTTCAATCCTCAGTACCACATAAAAATAAATAAATAAAACAAAGGTATTGTGTTCTACTACTAAAAAAAAAAAATTAAAAAGGAAAGAAAGAAAGAAAGAGAAAGAAAGAAAGAAAGAAAGAAAGAAAGAAAGAAAGAAAGAAAGCTCGTACCATTTGTTAAATAAAAGCAAATGTGAGCTGAGAGATTCCTGGTTTAAAACAATATTTTGAAAGAACAGGTGAGAAGTACTAACCTAGCAGAAAATGTGTTTAGTGAGACTAAACTTGTTTTCAAAGTGAAGGTGAAAAAAAAAAACACTAAAAATGTTTGCATACTTTTAGGGAAAAAAAATTAAAAGATCATTGAACTATCCTAACAGATTAATAAAACCAATATAACTCTTTTTGTTGCCAACATTTCGATTAGTGATTTTAAGAAAAGAAAATTTATAAAGGCTTAGAAAAACTCTGATTTTCAAGGCACTATCCATTTTGTCTCTTTGCATAAATGTTTATCCTGTCAATAATGATCTTTTTGGCAACAAATTCAGTGGATACATATAGAATTATTTTTATGAATATGAAAAAGATTAAATGGAAATTGAGGTAAGAAACGTCATTTGGTAGAAGATTCTTGATGCACACAATCAGGCAGGAATATTTTATAGCTTTTAAGTAAATGTTTTCTATTAGAAATAAATTGTATAATCATGTTGCTGGATATGCAATAATAAACTAGTGTCAAGATATGCAATTGAGTTCTTGGAATACATGTCTGATTGCCCTGGGAAAGTACAAAGCATGATTTGCATCAACTGTTTTGATTTCAGTTTTTGGCATGTCTAACTTGCATTGGGGGCACTGTTTACTTTTAGTAGGAAAACAATCTCACCAATTTGCAAGTTGTACCAATTTATTTTGTAAGTTGAGCTAAATGAGGTTCATTCCAAACCTCAGGATCAGTACAGATCACCTAGGATCCAAACATTACTCATGGGGACCAATAGACAGTATTCCTTTCTTGCCCACTGAACACCAAAGTAGGCTCTGAATGAACTTCTTTCTTAAGAAAATATGCACCCTCTTGGCTTTACTAACTGGCAAAAGCATTTAGAACTCTAAAAAGCAGTTGTTCCTAATCTCCCAACTTTGGAAAATATGTGGAAGGTCTGAGTTATCAGATGAGAATCCATCAGCTTTTGACTGGGTAGCAATGATCACTGTACTAGAGGGGGTTAGCAAGCCAAGAGCTGAGAGATAATAAATTTTTATTAACTAAATAAGCACAATCACAAAGTGGTGCTTGGTTCTATAATGTCAGAAGTGAAATAATGATGCTTGTTAACGATTGGAAACCAGTCATTTTTTATTAGGTTCAAAACCCACGAACTGCTAAAAAGATACTTTTAGCTCAAAATCCTGAATTTGCCATCTCAGATACAAATGTAATAGGAATGAACTAGGAAACACTTAAAACGAATAAGGCAGAATCACATCGGTTACACATCCACATTTTTACATATTGCCATACTAGTGACTGTTGTATTCTGCAATCTGTATACGAGGTAAAAATGGGAGTTCATAACCCACTTGAATCAAATGTATGAAATATGATACGTCAAGAGCTTTGTAATGTTTTGAACAACCAATAAAAAAATTTAAAAAATAAAAACAGAATAAGGCAAAATAATGATGAAAAATGTTCCTTTTAGATTAGTGATTTTCATTAATTCACAAAATTCTATTGTAGATAAAATATATTCTCTTTCTTGAAGACTTGATTGAATTTTACAGTTCAGCTAGAGCAGCGAGCATTTTTGTGCTCCGTGTGGACTTTAAACATGTCACTCATCCATTGCCTTCCTATTCCATTGTCCTTCTAAGACATTGACCATACGTTGCTTTTCAAATGGTCAACATCTACAATGTTGAGATCTGCCAAATAGCAAATCAACCTTTATAATTAAAGTTGACAAGCTGACAAGAAAAATGAGCGTATACTTGCATATATATATAAATTTTTATGTCACATTGCCGTCTGTGCACTGGATTGCTTTTTGTCAGTAGCCGAAGGCTCGTTTCTCTGCACCAGAAACATTTTAGACTCCAAGGTCTTCAGACAGCTCCCCTTCGCCCTAGTGAGTCTGCTGATTAATTTTGGATACTCTTCTTAATTAACACCCCAAAGGAGGTCTAGATATCTAGCCTATAGTTCATGAAAACCAAGTGAATCTGAAGAATAATGACCCAGGGAGACAGGCACGCTCTCTCCAAATGATGTTTTAAGAACGTCAAGTCTCTCTCAAGTCAAGATGGTATCTGGCAATGCCTAGGGAGGATACAGGCCTTTAATCAGGGCAAACAGAGAGATTTGTGTGAGTCTAATTTAATTTACTTTTTGACAAGGAGGGGAGTGATAGATGTTCCTTGACAGGTGAAACATGGCGCCCCAATGCAGTCCTGGTTGCCAGTGGCCTTGATTAGGAACTAGTCCCATTTCGACCTCCAGGCAGAATTGTTGATGAGAGAAAAGAGTGAAGCAACTGGAACAGTGGATGAAATAAGAAACTTGCTCTCGTCCCTAAATCTGTGAAACTGAATCATGGAACCAAGAAATGTGAAGCTCATGTCAGCTCTCATCAGGATGTCTAAAGACACGGATTCTGCACCTGTGAGGATTCCTACTGATGGACTCCAACAATATTAGATCTACCAACAAAATTTGAGTGCATATATTTACATAGTATTTCCTGAGAGATAGTACTACAACAGTTTCTTAAACCTTCTTGCATCTATGAGAAGTGCTAGGACCCAGGGTCCTCTACTGTCTAGGCCAGCTGCATCAAGAACAGGTGAAAAAATATCTATCATGACTTTTCCTAGCAAGAAAGGTAGAAAATCAAACTAAAGTAGACACCTCGTACAAATCATCTCAAGTTAGTCCGGTGCCTTGACTGTATGTCGCACAGAATTTGATTCAAGACCACCTGACTTGCATGTAGTTAGGGAGTTTTCTAGACTGAGTCATCTCAGGGCTCTGTTGTGTTAGCTATACTCAGGATCGAGCAGCTCCACACTTAGAAAAACATATGTCATCCTATCTGTTCCTTTCAGGGAGGAAAAAAAATATCTTCATGTTGATACTCTGCATTCATTCCATTTTTACCCTTACTAACAAAATGCCAGACTCGTTTCTTCCTCATTATTTCTGTGCTTAAAACCTATAACCTGAAAAAAGTATGTTAAGTAATCTATTTTTAACACTTTGCCATGATGAAATATATATATATATATTTTATTGCCTTTCTCAATCTCAACTAAGAATGAACAGCTGTAACATTTTTGCCTGTCACTATTTCTAGGAAGCAATTTAAAAAATAAGAAATGTAATTGTATAAAAAGTTATTCCTCAACTTGAAACATGAATGCCTGCTTTCACATGTTCAGTCAGTTAGGCTGCAAACAATTATGCAGTGATTTCTATGGGTCAAATGCTGTGAAAACTATTGTGCTCACAAAAGGAGTACATGAAATTGCAAGATAGCTGCAGATTTTTCCTGTCCTCATATGTCCATCACCTTTGCAATTTGTCCTTTCTGTTCTTCTTACAAAATGGTAAAATGCATTTCTCTACCCCTTAAATCTGGGCTTGAGTGTGTGACCCACTTGGGCTCTAGGAAACAGAAACCAACCTGAGCTTTGTAAAGCACTCTCACATTGATACTTGGCAAGGGAAAACCTAAACAACCAAAGTATAGGTGATGAGAGAAGAATGAATTGAGTAAGAGAGATTCATATATTGAGCCATCAATCTTCTTGTTGCATTTATAAAGAAATCACCCTAATATGAAAATATCTAGTAATAATATTCTGTGACTATTATCACCATAAAGAGTGACAATTGGGTTATTACTAATAAACTCTTAGGATATTAAATTTTAAACTGCCTTCCAAGTTTTCTCTTTTGAAATGAATATGCATATTTGCATGATGACCACAACTGATTTGGAAAATATTTCTTGATAAAAGTCTATTGCACTATTAAATTTACTGGTTTCAATTGAAATTTTATTACTCAAATTTATTTCTGATCTACTTAAGTTGGTATTTTCAAAATAACAAATGTATTAACCAAATAATGTGTTGTCTTTGGATATATTCAAAATATTTTATTGCACTCTTAGTGTTTACTTTCTAAGACTATCTTAAGAACTTGGTAGAGATCATTATGCCATTGGGTAAAAAGATCGTCAATAGTCAGGTACACTGGTATCCACTTGCCATCTCTGATAATCAGGAGGCTGAGGTATGAAGATCACTTGAACCCAGGAATTTTAAATCAACCTTGACAACATAGTATAACCCTGTCATAAAAATAAATAAGCAAACAAATAAATGGAATTTTAAAAATAAATAAATAAGAAGAAGGTCAATAATACTATTATAATAATAAAAAAAACTTGATCCCTACCACAAAGCATATAGAAAAGTCAATTCTACATAAAGTGTAGATCTCAACATACACAATAAGAAAATGTTCCTTCTAAATGGTTGCACAGGAGACTATTTCTAAATCTTTGAAGCAGAAAAAAGAATGAACAAGATATGAAAAACAATAGCCATAAATTATATGATTTGTAAGTTGCACTAAATGAAAATTAAAACTTATTGTCATCAAAAGCAGCATATAGAGAGTAAAAAAAGAAATCACAGAGGAGAAGAACATATTGAAGCATGGATAAGACAAAAAGGCTCATAGCCCAAAAATATATAAAGAATTACTAAAATACAAAAAGAAGCTAAAGATTCAGTAGAAAATGGGTAAGAAATTCAGAAGCAGTTCACATAATAGTGGTCACCAGTATCAGTAGTCAGAACATGCAAATTAGACCTTGCTGAGACACCAAAACAGACCCACCAGAACTGCTGAAATGAAAAATGCTGAAATATTAAAATAAACTTCTTTTTTCATCTCCAATATAAAACTTGAAATTCACTACTTCTACTCTTACACGAAAACTGGAAAAAGTAAAGTCAACTGCTTTTCTTGGACCCATTAGAGAACTGAGTTTTCAAAGGAAACTAATACCACAAAATCAATAGAGTAAATGGCAGAAGAAAGGTGCCAGAGGTTTGCTAAAACCAGAACAGAAGCAAAATGCCAGATTCTAGGGAAACAGTTCAGTAGTTATTCTGTCTACCTGTGGAGGCTGAAGGCAGAGCCATAGGGTACCCTCACACCTTCACCAGATTTCCCTCTAGCAAACCCTCCAGGTTCTTCTCATAAGCATCCAAGAATGTTCCCCAGCGGCCCTGACATAGCAAGGGAAGAGCAGCCATTGCGTTAAAGAATCTTATGGACAAAGTAGACAGCATGAAAGATCAGATAATATCATCAGAGATAAAGCTGTAAGAAGGAAAAAGAAATGCTATAGTGATGTCAACAGAAGTAGCAGACCAAGGACCTTTAAACACCCTCTCCTTCATAAAAAGCCAGAAGAACACTTGAAAAGAATTGTCAAGTTTAAATTTCTTAGAACTCTGGAAAATAACCAATGGTTTGCAGCAATTCAAGGAGTCTTTATTAAAGAAAATTCTTAGATCTCAGGAAGAAGAGTGGGATTCATGGAACTTGCCTATTTCTATTTCCAACATTGCAATAGCCAAAATCCAACAGCTGCAGACATGATGAAAACTAAAAAAAAAAAAAAAAAAAAAAAAAAACCCTGAAGCCAGTAGAAGGGAAGAATGGAGGTGAAGCTCTTTCAATCTCATTCCCAGAGAAAGCCATTATTTGACACATCTGCTGGATCCCGTCGTTATTTGACAGTATATCCATTGCAAATTGCTTTTTCCCTTAAGGCAGAGGCATTGTCTGATGCTATGGAAGCTTGAGTGGGTGACAATAGACTAATGAAACTTAAAATGAAAATCTGAAGAATGTGATGTCCATATAAGCCTTTGAAAATATTTGCCAAGTTCCCCGGGGGACTTAGAAGCAGTGTTATGGTTTGGATATGAGATGTTGCCCAAAAGCTCACGTGAGATAATGCAAGAAGGTTCAAAGGAGAAATGATTGGGTTGTGAGAGTCTTAAACCAATCCCCTGATAGGGATTAACTGACTGGTAACTGAAGTGGTAGGTTGTGGCTGAAGGACATGGGAATTGGGTGTGGCTTTCAGGTATATATTTGCATCTGGCAAGTGAAGTTATCTCTCTGCCTCTCCCTCTCTCTCTTTCTCTCTCTCTCTCTCTTTCTCTCTCTCTCTCTGTCCTTCCTGATCACAATATGAGCTGCTTCCCTATGCCATACTCTCCCGCCTTAATGTTCAGCCTCACCTCAAACACAAAGGAATGGAGTTGTCCTTCTGCAAATTAAGACCTCTGAAACTGTTAGTCCTAAAAACAAACAAACAAACAAACAACAGCAAAAAAAAAAAAAAAAAAAAAAAAACCCTTTTTTTTCTCTACAATTGTGCTGGTCAGGTTCTTTAGTCATAGCAGTGAAAAAGCTGATTAAAACAAATAAAACTGGCAGTCTATAGAGGGAGTCAATCTCTAGGGGCGGTCAATCTTTCTCTTTCTCTCACACATATGGAGTGAAATACACACACACACACACACACACACACACACACGTACATACAGAAAAGACTTAAAAGGGCCCTCCAATCTCACCTGTGGCTAACCTTGAGACTATGTGCAAATGGCAATTGAAGTCTCAGAGGTATTAACTGCCTGAGTGTCGAACACCACACACACACAGAACAATTTAGCAAAGATTGGAGAATAATTAGTTTTAGAAATTTAGGAAAATTTCTGTGGAATCATTAGCTGACTATTAAACTATTGGAAAAGAGACATCAGTGGCCACAAATGACAGAAATTATAGACTTCATACAATTATTGGAGAAAAGTCTAAATAAACACATTCTAAGATAAGCATCAATGACAGCAATCCCTAGGGAAAGGATTTCTAGAGTTGCCACATTATACTTTTTAAAATGTGTTGTATCAACAAGAAAGTCACAAAACATGAAAAGCAAATGGCATATACAATTAATAATAATAAAAATACAGTAGAAACTGTCCCTTAGAAATTCTAGATGTTGGACTTCTAGAACAAAAATTTTTAACTAAGCTTCTTTTAAAAATATGTTCAAAGAACTAAAAAAAAATTCCAAAAAAATAAGAAAGTATGAAAACAATATCTTGCCATGTAAATAATATAAAAGAAGCAATAAGAATGATAAAAAGTAACTAAAATGGAATTATGAAATTGAAAAACAAAATAAATGAAATGAGAAACTCATAAGAAGAGCTCAGTTGCCATTTTGAGCATAGAGAAGGGGGAAAAAATCAGTACACCTGAGATAGGTTCACCTGGATTTTCCAATCTGAAAAGTGGAAAGATAAAAGAATGTAAAAATAAACAGAGAATCAGAGATGCAAACATGTTCATATGCATCATTAAGTACAAGGAATCCTCAGTAAGATCACCAGCCAGTTTCTCACCAGAATCCAGAAATGCCAGAAGGCAGTAAGAGGACATAAAGGCTAAAAGTAATATAATAAATATAATAAAAAGTAATATAACCAAGAATTCTATAGCCAGAAAAACTATCAATCAAAACCAAGGATGTACCAAAACATGAAAAAGAAACAAAAGCTGAGAGAATCTGTCAACAACAAATATTCATACATGAAATACTAAAGGGAATATTTTAGGCAAACATGACAGAACACTAAACTTGAGTCTATATGAAGAAATAGAAAATTAACCATAGGGCTGGGGTTATGACTCAGCTGTAGAGTGCTTGCCTAGCATGTGCAAGGCACTGGATTCAATCCTCAGCACCACATAGAAATAAATAAATAAAATAAAGTAATTGTGTCCAACTATGACTAAAAATAATAATTTAAAAAAGAATTAACTGTAGAGGTAGATATTAAAATAACACAAGTATATTAATTATTTTGGAATTTTTTCTTCTATTGATTTTAAAGATAAATGTATAAAGAAACCACTATATGTTTTTATAGAAATATCATGTATAAATACATAATTTGTATGAATAACATCACAACATAGGGGACAGAAATAGAACAGTGTCAGAAAAAAGTATTATACTATCACAATTACGCTGATATTAATCTGAGCTTAATTTTTATATTTTAAAAAGCTCATCGTAATCCCCCAGACAAAATGAAAATGACTAAAATATAACAAGAAGAAAAGAAATTTAAAATAATACCCAAGAATATGTAATACAAAGGAAGGTAGTATAACAGAAAGAAGTGCAAAATAGGATTTGGTCTTCTAGCTATTTGATTATTCTATTTTTGAAAGTATACTATTGAAGTCTATAACTATTGTTTTTCAATGATCTCTTCCTGCCTTTAATTCTGCCTCTTCTTCCTCCCTATATTTTAGATCTCTATTCTCACATAGATATATTCTGATAATTGTTATGCCTTCTTGATGGATTGACCATATAATTAAAAATATCTGTATTTGTATCTAGTAATAATTTTTTGAAGTCTGTTTGTTTTAAGGATGGCTCAAACAACATTATAAAACTACTAAATCTAGCAGGACAGTTCAGTCAGAGAGCCATGCTTCTCAGGAGTGCCTGGGACAGTCTCAAGAATAAACGATATTTGAGGTGACAAGCAGCCTTAATTACATTGGAGAGATTGAAATTATACAAAGTGTGTCTCTGATAAACATTGAGTAACATCAAAAATCAAGCAAAGGAGAAAATTGGAAAAATTTACAGATAGGTTCAAATTTATCAATCTACTTAGAAATAACAACCAACAGATAAGCCAAATGAATGAAACAAAAATACCATATAAAACTTAGAAAACAAAGGCTAGCTTCTAAGAAGTAAATTTCATTGCTGCAAATATTTTTTTTGTAAAAAGAAGAAAATTTACAATTCAACTTCTTATCATAAGACATTTTTTACCTTTATTCCATTCATTTATTTTTATGTGGTGCTGAGGATCGAACCCAAGGCCCTGCGAATGTTAGGCAAATGCTTTGCTGCTGAGCCACAGTCCCAGCCCAATAAGACATTTTTTAAAAAAGGATAAACTAAACGCAACCAGGAAAAAAGAAAAAAAAATAGACATCATCAGAAATAAATGGAATAGAGAAGAGAAAACCAATACATAAAATTGAGGAATATTGAAGTTTATTTTTTATAAAGATCAACAACATTGACAAAGCTTTATTAAAATGAAGAATATCAAAAGGGAAAATAAGAAAGGACAGAGTACTGATGACCTTGTAGAAATTAAAGTTATCATTAGACAATATTATGAACAATTGTATATCTACAAATCAGATAGCCTTGATGAAATGAATAAATTCTTAGACACAAATTACTATATTTGACTATAAAAGAATTATAATATCTGAGTAGACCTATAACAAGTAAAGGTTTGATTAGTAATTAAAAATTATTCTATTTAATATTTTACTGCATGTTCTACCAGAGCAATTAAGAAATAAAAATAAATGAAAGGCATCCATAATTAAAAGAAGGAAAGCTTCCTATATAATCAGATAATATAATCTTAAAAACAAAATATTAAAGAATATATATCCATACATACATATGAGCTATTTAAACAATTAAATTTAATAAAGACTGCAAAATACGAATTTTTATGAAAATCTTTATATTTTGATATATCAACAGTGAATAATTGAAAAATGCAAAGAAAACCAAACATTCATAATAGCATCAAAAACAACAATCTACTTAGGAATAAATTTAACTACAACATTCCAGATTTTTATACTGGGTACTTCAAAACATTTTTTAAAGAAATTAAAGGAAAGCTAAATAAATGGAAAGACAAGTAAACAATTTTAAAATGGTAACATTCCCCAAGATGATTTATAGACTTAGTCAAATCCCTATCAAAATTTTAGCTGACATTTTTCAAGAAATTGACTTGCTGGTCCTAAAATGTGTAAGGGGCTCTAAATAGCCAAAACAATCATGAGAAATAACTAAGTCCCCTGACTTCAAAAATACTACAAATCTATGATAATGAGTGCTGTGTCATACGGGAATAAAGTCATTCATATAAATTAATGGCCTATGATTGAAAGTACAGAAGTAAGCTCGGGATTCATAGCTGGATTCTTACAAACATGCTAAGGTTATTCAATAGTTGCCAATATTCTCAAAAAAAAAAAAAAAAAAAAAAGTGCCCCTGGGCACATCAGGACAACCACATACAAAGAACCCTGACCTCCCAGGTATACAAAAATTAATGCAAAATGGTTAAAGATCTACATGTAAATTCTGAAAGTAAAACAATATGGATTAGGCCATATTTTTCCATATATGACTCTGAAAGCAAAAAGCAAATAGAAAACAGATAAATCGGACTTCATCAAAATTAAAACTGCATTTCAAAAAACAATGTCAAGAAAGGAAACAAAATAACATGCAAAATGAGAAAGAATATTACAATTCTATATCTGAAAAATTCTAGTACTCAAAGTAAAGGAATCTTGCAGTTAAATAATAAATACCATACCTAACTTAAAAATGGTTGATGTGGGCTGGTGATATAACTCAGTTGGTAGAGTGCTTGCTTTGCATGTGTTCAATCCCCAGCACCACACACACACAAAAAAAGGTTAATGTTGTTGAATAGATATTCCCCAAGAAAATAAGCAATAAGTACATGTGAAAATGCCTAACATCATTGGCCATTATAGAAATAAAAATAAAATCTCGAATGATTTGAGATCTCATTATGCAATGGAAGATAGATATGATCAAATGACCAGACAAATAACCAATGAAAATTATTGGTGAGCGTGAAGGAATCAAAACCTTTGTATACTGCTAGTGGAAAGGTAAAATGATATATAGCAATTTGAAAAAGAGTTTTGAGTTGCACATAAATGCAAGCAGAGTTATCCCATGGCTCAGCAATTTTATACTAAGTATATACCCAAGAGATTAAAATCATATCTCTAAACAATTGCACACAAAGGTTTATACCTGCATTATTTAGAATAATAAAAGAGTGGAAGTTACCCGTATATCCATTAAGTAATGAATGAATGAACAAAATGTGGTATATCCATAATGACAAATGTAGCAACCAATAGGAATGATTCTTGCTCCCTGAAAACATTAAGCAGAGTGAAAGAAGCCAAATACATAGCATGACAGATTATATAATTCCATGCAAATGAAATTTCCAGAGTAGGCAAAACCATACACACGAAATTTAAATGGTTAGCTGCTCTTGGGGGCAGAGGGACTGCCAAGAGGAGGAAGCGGGGCTGGTATGGAATATTTTGGAGGATGATGAATATTTTCTGTAAAGAGATAGCAGTGATGGTTGTTTATCTTTGTAAATATACTAAAATCACTGAATTGTACAATTAAAAAGTGTTTATGATTTATGAACTATTTTTCAATAAAAAAGTAATAATGAAAAAATAACAGAAATGAGAAAAGCCTTATATGAACTCATCAGTAGATATAAAGCAGCCAAAGGAGGAGAAGGAAGAGGAGGAGGAGGAGGAGGAGGAGGAGAAAGAGGAGGAGGAGGAGGAGGAGGAGGAGGAGGAGGAGAAAGAGGAGGAGGAGAAAGAGGAGGAGGAGGAGGAGGAGGAGAAAGAGGAGGAGGAGGAGGAGGAGGAGGAGGGGGAGAAAGAGGAAGAGGAGGAGGAGGAGGAGAAAGAGGAGGAGGAGGAGGAGGAGGAGGAGAAAGAGGAGGAGGGGGAGAAAGAGGAGGAGGAGGAGGAGGGGGGGAGAAAGAGGAGGAGGGGGAGGAGGAGGAGGAGAAAGAGGAGGAGGAGGAGGAGGAGGAGAAAGAGGAGGAGGAGGAGGAGGAGGAGGAGGAAGAGGAGGAGGAGGAGGAGGAGAAAGAGGAGGAGGAGGAGGAGGAGGAGGAGGAGGAGGAGGAGGAGGAGGAGGAGGAGATTTGAAGATAGTCCATTGAAACTTCCCAAACCAAAACACTGAGGAAAAAGAAGATTAAAAGGAAATTCAAAGATAAAAGAAGAAAACATCCATTAACTATTCAAAAAATAGAAAAGATGTAACATATATGCCCATTGGAATACCAAAAGGAGAAGGAAACAGAATATGCAGAATAGTTGAAATTGTAGTTACTGAAAACTTTCCAAAATTAATGACAGACCCCAAACCAATATTCCAAGAAGCTTTGGACACCAAGCAAGATAAACATATAGACAAATAAAGCATATCTGTAGTATATATATTGATATGCATAAGCCAGTAACTTCCCCAAATATTAGAAATGAAATTTGAAATAATGAGAAAGTACCATTTAACACCTCAAAACTGAAGTAAATCTAATCTAACAAAATATGCATAGAATGTCTTTGCAGAAAATATAAAATACTTATGAAACAAATATAAATAATGGGCGATATATTTCATGTTCATGGATCAAAAAACTCAATACTGTCATATCTGTGACTCACAAATTTTGATATGTGGTACTTTCATTTTCATTCAATTAAATGTATCCATTGATTTCTCTTGACTCCTTCTTTGATACAATCATTATTTTCTTAATATTGTGTTGTTATTTCTAAGTGGAGATTTTATGCTACCCATGTGCTCTTTGATTTCCTTTGGGATAGTTAACACAGTCGTTATTATTTCAGTTCTTTTAACTTTTTATACTTGGTTTTAGGCTCACAAAATAGCCCATGTCAGTGTGTGTCCATGGGTGCATGGCAAGATGTGCATTCTGTTGTCCTTGGGTGATTGTGTTCCATGACTGTCACCTATGACCTGTCTGTGGATGACATCATTCAGGCTTTCCATAACTGTGCTCTGTGTTTTTTTAAGTTGTTGAGAGAATGACATTGAAGTCTCAGCTGTAAGTCAATTTATCTGTCTCCTTTCCACTGTATAGTTTTCCTTCCTGCATCTTGAAATTCTGTTGCCCATATGTACCCGGTTAGGTTTGCTATGTGTTCTTTGTGGATTGATTCATTTGATTAAGTAAGGCCTCTCTGTATCTCTTGTATTTTCTTTGCTCTGACATACACTTTCTCTACTATTGGTAACATTTCTATTTTAAAATTAAAATTATTTTAAAATTAGAGTTTCTTTTTAACACTTAACCTATATCAATATGTATGAAGTAGCAGTCCTAATAGCATACACTGGTTCAGTATTTTCAATTCCTTTGTCTAATCCTTTTAATTAATGTAATTACATAATTTACTTTTAATGAAATTATTGAAATGTTAGGAATTAAACTGCTGTTTTTTTTTTCCTGAGGTATTTGTTTGTTTTTGTTGTTTTTATTCTTTTTCTTGCCTTCCTATAAATGACTTGACCATTGTTTAGAATTTTATTTTGCTTTTTTTGTAGTGCTGGGTTTTTTTTTTTTTTGGGGGGGGAGGTGGGTATCAGGGATTGAACTCAGGGGCATTCGACCACTGAGCCACATCCCCAACCCTATTTTGTATTTTATTTAGAGACAGGATCTCACTGAGTTGCTTAGCACCTTGCTTTTGCTGGGGCTGGCTTTGAACTCGCCATCCTCCTGCTTCAGCCTCCCGAACCCCAGGGATTACAGGCATGTGCCACTGCCTGTGGCTTTTTGAAGCCTTTCTAAGGGCCTGGAGATGCAGCTCTATAGCAGAGCACATACCTAGGATGCAAGAAACCCTGGGTCCAATCCTTAGCACCACGAAAATAAAACAAACAAAATACATATTTCACTTACCTAGTGTGTCTTTGTAGATAATATTTTTCAGAGGTTGCTCTATAATACACTGTGTATGCATACCATAACCATCTACTTTATCAGCATTGTGTCAGTCCAGGTGATGTGTAAAAATCCTGAATATGTTTGCATCAGTTCTTTTCCTCTGTTCCTAATTGTGTTACGTATTTCCTCTAATGCATTTAGAGTAACAGCAGGCGGTATGATAATTCTATATCAAAAATAATAGAAAATTTAAAAAAATAAGCCAATCTATTTATTTTCCATGTTTTTATGATTTCTGGCTTTATCTTTCTTGACAATGGCCCAAGAGTCATTTTTTAAACTTTCTCTCTACTTTAAAGAACTTGCACATTTTTAAAGGTAGTTCCATTGCCCACAAATCTCTAGGCTTTCTTCTTCTGATAAGGATGGTTGTTTCCTCTTCATTCCTGCTGGAGATATATATATATATATATATATATATATATATATATATATATATATATATATATATATATATTTTTTTTTTTTTCTTCCTTCCTCCCTTTTCCTGCTACTGGGGATTGAACCCAGGGATGCTACCTCACTGAGCTACATGCCCTGTCCTTTGCAATTGGTTGGTTGGTTGGTTTGATTTTGGCTCAGGCTCTCACAAAGTTGCCCATGCTGGCCTTGAACTTGTGATCCTCCTGCCTCAGACCCCGGGGTAACTGGGTCACAGGAATTTGCCAGGCACTTGGCTATAAAGGGTATTTTCACTGGATAAGAATTCTAAGTTCACCATTCTTTTCTTTCAGCACTTGAAAAATGTGGCAACTTTTACTTTGGGTCTCCATGTTTTCTAAAGAGAAATCTGCTTTTTACGAATTGTTTTTCTCCTAGAAGTAAAGAGTTATTTTGGGGGTGGTTTCCACAATTATTTTTTCTTTGTCTTTAGCTCCTTTCTGAATTTTTAGATTTTACAATAAATTTTATTGGACTTTTCCAGCTTGGGTTTTGTTCAGCTTTTTCAACTTGTGAGTATGTTTTTCCCAAAACATGGGAAATTTCAGTAATTTTTTTTCAAGCACTTTTTCCAACCCTCTTTCATTTTCAGCTCCTTTGAGACTCTGATGGCAAAATATTAGATCTTTTTTCAATAGTCTCTTTTATCCCTGACCATTTTTATTTTTTTCAGTCTATTTCTCTCTGTTGGTTAGCTTGCATATTTTTGGTTTATCTTCTAATTCACTATTTCTTTTTTTTCTGTTTTCCATTCTGATATTGTATCTATCCAGCAAGAATGGATGGATGGATGGATGGATGGATGGATAGATAGATAGATAGATAGATAGATAGAGATAAAATAAAAGATTTGATTTGATATTTGTTATTCATTTACCATGTAGTTGTTCTTTATATCATCTACTTATTTTCTGAGATGTTTTATTTCTTACTGAAGAAATTCTCTTTTTGCTTTCCTTAACAATAATTATAGTTTCTTATTGAAATTTTCATTACAACTGGTGCCTAAGGTTTTGTCAGGTAATTTTAACACCTCTCAACTCAGTGGTAACATCTATTGATATTATTTTTATTCAAGTTGTGATGTTGTATATTCTATGCATCTGATAAAAGTATAACAGCATGCATTTATGATTATAGTTTAACACAGACAAGTTTTACTCACCTACAATTCTCTGATTTCTACTTGTTCATCCATCTATCCCCCTTAAACTCTGGAAACCATTTATATTTCTAGTGTCTCCATTATTTTTCCTTTTCCAAAAGCAAAGTTGGATTCATATAGTAAACAGTCTTTTCAGATTGCCCCCTATAGCATAGTAGCAAGTATTTAGGTTTCCTTTATTTTTTTTTTCTGTAATTTGACAACTCATTTTTTTGTTCTGTTTTGTTTTGTTTTCAGCAGACACAACATCTTTGTTTGTATGTGGTGCTGAGGATCGAATCCAGGCCAGTGCTCTACCGCCTGAGCTACATCCTTAGCCCTTGACAACTCATTTTTAATGGTAAATAAAATTACATTAACTGGGGAAGCCACGTATGTGTACCTATTCATTTACTGAAGGACATTTTGATTTCTTTCACATTTTGGCAATTAGGAATACAACTGCTATCAACAGTTTTGTTTGGATGCAAGTTTTCAATTCATTTGGGAAAACACCAAGGAGCACAACTGCTGAACCATAGACTAAAAATATATAGAATTTTGTAAAAAACTGTCAAGCCATCTTCCAAAATGGCTGTACCATTTTGTATTTCCATGAGCAATGAACAAAAGTTCCTGATGAGGCAGATCCTCACCAGCATTTGACGGTGTTAGTAGATTTTTACAATTCCCTATGAGTCAGTAGTAGCGTTTCCCTTTGTTTTAATTTGCAATTGCATATTGACCTGTGAGGTTGAACATGTTTTTTTGTATGTTCTTTGACGTCTTTATATGTTTGATGAGGTATCTGTTTCGGTCTTTCTTTATTTGTTAAATAAGTTTTTAGTGTTCTTAATAAGTTTTAACAGCTCGTTGCATGCTTGGGGAAACAGCCTTCTATCAGATGTATCTTTTGTAAATAGATGTTTCCAGTCTGCAAACTTCTTTTTATTCTCTTGGCAGTGGCTTCTGCTGAGCAAAAGATTTTAATTTCAATAAAATCCAGATTATTACTTCTTTCTTTCATGGATTGTATCTTTGATGGCATATTTTAAAAAAATCATCATCACCAAACCCATATTCATCTAGATTTTCTTCTTTGTTATTTTTCAGGAGTTTATTATTTTGTATTTCACATTTAGGTCAATGATTTTGAGCTAATTTTTGTGAAGGCTGAATGATCTGTATCTAGATTTGCTTTGCATGTTAGCATTCAGTTGTTGTTGAAAAGGCTATCCATTATATAGCTTTTGCTTCTTTGTTGAAGATCAGCTGACTGTCGTTACGTGGACCTGTTCCTGATTCTTCACTAGGAGCCTTTGATGTGTTTGTCTAGTCTGTTATCAATATCATAATGTCTTGATTACTTAGCTTTATAATAAATCTTGAGAGAGAGGGATCCAACATGGCGGCCGGCGAGGAAGCAGCGACTCCAACGTCTCCACTTTAAAGGGATAAGAAAGACCCACCTGGACAGCTGCAGCCTACACACGGAGGAACTCCTAGCATAATTCCCTTTAGAGGAGAGCAGCCGTGATCTGGTAGGTTTATTGGAAGTGACAGTTTGTCCCAGAGAAGTGGATCTTGGGCGGCCACTCGGGCACAGAGGTCTAGTCCGCAGACATTAGCCACTCCGGCAAGGGGCTCCCCCGGGAGGCCTAGCTCTCGCTTTGCAAGCAGCCACCCCACCTGTCCGGTTCCTAACCACGCGGCCATAGCTAACCGGCTCCACAGGTGGCAACGCGGAGGGTGCAGAAGTCAAGTCCCGGAGCTAGCAATCGTTTTTGCAGCGGCGGTTACCCTGAGCGGCTAGGGCCGCCCCGCCCGAACCCGCAGTCAGCCTCCGCCATCCGGGCTCCCCCGGAAGGCATAGCACTCACACTGGGAGCAGCTACTTCTCCCTCCAGGTCCCTAACCACGCGGCCACAGATAACCGGCTCCACAGGTGGCAACGCGGCGGGTGCAGAGGTCAGGTCCCGGAACCAGCAATCGCTTTTGCAAGCGGCGTTTACCCTGAGCGGCTTGGGCCGCACCGGCCGAACCCGCGGTCGGCCTCCGCCATCCGGGCTCTCCCGGAAGGTATAGCACTCACTCTGGGAGCAGCTGCTTCTCCCTCCGGGTCCCTAAACACGCGGCCACAGATAACCGGCTCCTCAGGTGGCACCTCGGTGGGTGCTGAAGTCAAGTCCCGGAGCCACCAATCGCTTTGGCAAGCGGCGGTTACCCTGAGCGGCTTGGGCCGCCCCGCCCGAACCCGCAGTCAGCCGCCGCCATCCGGACTCCCTCGGAAGGCATAGCGCTCACTCTGGGAGCAGCTACTTCTCCCTCCGGGTCCCCAACCACGCGGCCACAGATAACCGGCTCCACAGGTGGCAACTCGGCGGGTGCAGAGGTCAGGTCCCGGAACCAGCAATCGCTTTTGCAAGCGGCGGTTACCCTGAGCGGCTTGGGCCGCCCCGCCCGAACCCGCGGTCGGCCTCCGCCATCCGGGCTCCCTCGGAAGGCATAGCGCTCACTCTGGGAGCAGCTACTTCTCCCTCCGGGTCCCTAACCACGCGGCCACAGATAACCGGCTCCACAGGTGGCAACTCGGCGGGTGCAGAGGTCAGGTCCCGGAACCAGCAATCGCTTTTGCAAGCGGCGGTTACCCTGAGCGGCTTGGGCCGCCCCGCCCGAACCCGCAGTCAGCCTCCGCCATCCGGGCTCCCCCGGAAGGCATAGCACTCACACTGGGAGCAGCTACTTCTCCCTCCGGGTCCCTAACCACGCGGCCACAGATAACCGGCTCCACAGGTGGCAACTCGGCAGGTGCAGAGGTCAGGTCCTGGAACCAGCAATCGCTTTTGCAAGCGGCGGTTACCCTGAGCGGCTTGGGCCGCCCCGCCCGAACCCGCGGTCGGCCTCCGCCATCCGGGCTCCCTCGGAAGGCATAGCGCTCACTCTGGGAGCAGCTACTTCTCCCTCCGGGTCCCTAACCACGCGGCCACAGATAACCGGCTCCACAGGTGGCAACTCGGCGGGTGCAGAGGTCAGGTCCCGGAACCAGCAATCGCTTTTGCAAGCGGCGGTTACCCTGAGCGGCTTGGGCCGCCCCGCCCGAACCCGCAGTCGGCCGCCGCCATCCGGACTCCCTCGGAAGGCATAGCGCTCACTCTGGGAGCAGCTACTTCTCCCTCCGGGTCCCTAACCACGCGGCCACAGATAACCGGCTCCACAGGTGGCAACTCGGCGGGTGCAGAGGTCAGGTCCTGGAACCAGCAATCGCTTTTGCAAGCGGCGGTTACCCTGAGCGGCTTGGGCCGCCCCGCCCGAACCCGCGGTCGGGCTCCGCCATCCGGGCTCCCTCGGAAGGCATAGTGCTCACTCTGGGAGCAGCTACTTCTCCCTCCGGGTCCCTAAACACGCGGCCACAGATAACCGGCTCCTCAGGTGGCACCACGGAGGGTGCTGAAGTCAAGTCCCGGAGCCACCAATCGCTTTTGCAAGCGGCGGTTACCCTGAGCAGCTTGGGCCGCCCCGCCTGAACCCGCAGTCGGCCTCCGCCATCCGGGCTCCCCCGGAAGGCACAGCGCTCACTCTGGGAGCAGCTGCTTCTCCCTCCGGGTCCCTAACCACGCGGCCACAGATAACCGGCTCCACAGGTGGCAAAGCGGCGGGTGCAGAGGTCAGGTCCCGGAGCCAGCAATCGCTTCTGTAAGCGGCGGTTACCCTGAGTGGCTTGGGCCGCCCCGCACGAACCCGCAGTGGGCCTCTGCCATCCGGGCTCCCCCAGAGGGCATAGTGCTCGCTCTGGGAGCAGCTGTTTCTCCATCCCGGTCCCTAACCACGCGGCCACAGATAACCGGCTCCACAGGTGGCACCGCGGCGGGTACAGAAGTCAAGTCCCGGAGCCAGCAATCGCTTTTGCAAACCGCGGCTACCCTGAGCAGCTTGGGCCGCCCCGCCCGAACCCGCA